>NW_027262868.1:0-21545 GCF_902827115.2 Pseudochaenichthys georgianus | reverse complement strand
GGAATCGGTTATTTGACGTGAACATCCAGTATACTTATGTGTGCCGCCCCAGAGAGCCGGCTGCACATGCTGCAGACTATTGACTCAGCCCCTCCCTGTTCAAGTCATTCATTATGATGATGACATTCCCATTTAATTACCATCAATAATTTAAAGAAATGTAATAAGAAAGCTGCTTGAGGTGGAAATGTAATTATGAAAGGACCAATAACAGAAAGCATCCTCCCCAGTGAGCACAACAAGCACTCTGCGTGCCCAAGGAGACAGTGAACAATTGGTGGGATTTCCAAACGCAGATGAAAAGTCCCATCTGAGGTCTCATAATGGAGTAATGAAAAATAAAATGTGGCCGATGCATTGCACACATGGATTAAGTGCACGTATGTACACGGCATTCATAATGCATGGTGATTATTCACGTGTAAGGCGTCTGGGGAGTGCAGCCGTGTTGGTTTAAGCGATGTGAGGGTTTGAGGCTACATGAAGAACACATGCAGCATCATCAGGATGCATGACCATCAGCTCAGACGTCCCGGTCAGAGGGTCCTCAGGGACAGAGGTTCCCACCCCACACACACAAGGGGGGGGGGGCAGCGGTAATTCAAGTTTCAAAGTCTCAAAATGCTACAACTACTGTCACAAACTGGATGAATGTGAAGTGTGTTGTTAAAGGAGGATGAGAGCGTAATCAAGGAGCACTGTTGGAGTGACTTTGATGGCTATTGGACTCAGGATTCATTCATCTGGATTCCCGCTGTATGAAGAAATGAAAGGACGGCGCAAGTGGAAACAATTCACAAAGGGATTAAACTGTTTAAAACACGTGCTCAAAGTAAGCCGGATTTTGCCGATGTGTTTATGTGGATTCAAAAATCGTAAATAATCTACAAAATGGAGGAGACCGATTTGATCGGAGCAACTGACAAATAATCCATCTGAAACCGGCATGGACAATGACTATGTTTTAAAAATGCGCTTATCCAGACAAGCCCGGTTTGGACACTTTGCGGCAGAAGAAACATTTCTATTGAAGAAAGAATTATACATTTCTGTCTTTTTATGCCTTTAATACTAACTTGAATTTTTATTAAAAGTAATGAATACATTATTAGTTATATTTTATTGTAATGTAGAGACAAGGCTTTTAGCGGCAATCATGTATTGTGTCACAATTATATGTAAAAAAAAAGAAAGTCTAAATATGATATTCGGCCTCAAATCATCTGAGGCCTGCCCCCCCCTGCGATTGTTGGCGCCCCCCCAAGGGGAACTGGAAGAAACAACTCTGTTCCCAAGTGACACAATGATTAGAATGAGTGTCTCCTTTAAAACTCAACCACTGTTATTTACCAGGATTTAGTCAGTTTTTCCAAAAAGTAACAAATATATTTGGTAAGAAAGTCTTAATAAAATGATTGTTTTTTTTGTTGTTTTTTTTAAGGTTAGTTTATTTTTTTATTTTTTTAACACTTTATTTTTGAAAGTTTTCATTACAAAGAAAAATCATATAGAATGTCATTGAGCAGTCAAATACACACTGTCGATGCAACAGTGCACATTTAAACCAGACTGCCAACGAGCAGATCAAATAGACCCCCACCCCTACCCCAGCATGAAATAAAAAACAAAGAAAATAAACAGAGTACATGAGATAAATGTACACTTTCTCACAGTTGACACACAAATTAAGTAAATAAAAACATACAAAGCTAACGACAAACAAAAAGACAAAATATATACAAAACGTACCGTATTCCTTTAGAAATGGTAGCCCAGATTCAGCAACACTCACATCTATACACACTCTTCTTTAAAGAGTTAAGTCCAGCTTGCACTTCTCTACGTGTGTGATCAATGGCTGCCCGGCCTGATCACATCTATCAGTAGATCCCTTCAGAGTGGACCGCATCGTCTCCAGATGCACACACTGCAACAGGTCTACTCCAGTGAGTATGGTGGGTGGGGACTCATCCTTCCATTTAAGAAGAATTAGGCGTCGAGCCATCAACGATGCAAAAGCAATGGCATTTCATTTATATGTTGGAAGAATACATGATAGTTAACAGGATAATAGACAACACGACAGACGTCTGGAAGAAGACAAAGTAAGCCTGGGTTAACCTTTGACCTTTCTTTCGATTGTTCCCTAATTAATTAATTAATTGGCTAAACATTCAAATATATATCCATTGCTTATGTATAAAGAATGCAGTACAATTGAAAAGAAAGATGGATTTAGAAATGATCAGACATAAATGCTGTGATGATGGTGTGCTGTGTAGTATCTGCTGATGTCATGGTAACCTTTGTGCTTCTCTTCTTCTCTCTCCGTCTCTCAGAGCCCAGCTCGCACTATGTCATCTCCCTGAAGGCGTTCAATAACGCCGGAGAGGGAGTCCCCCTGTACGAAAGCGCCGTGACACGATCTCTGACAGGTACACACACACACACGCACGCACACACACACACACACGCACGCACACATACACGCGCGCACACGTACACACGCACACACACGCGCACACACACGTACGTGTGTGTGCGCGTGTGTGTGCGTGTGTGTGTACGTACGTACGTACACACACACGCACACACGCGCGCGCACACACGCGCGCGCGCACACACGCGCACACATACGCGCACACACACACACACACACGCACACACACCCTGTGTTTACAGCACATATGATAACATGATACATCTGAGTTCATGAAGGTTATGTCTTTCATAAAACTGAAACAATACGAGGGTAATGTACTATGACAGCTTGACAGCCATCCAGTATCAGTACTAATGGCAATACTATCACTTGTACTTCTAGAAGCAGTACTAGCCATTTGGGGTAGCTACAGCATTTATAGAAGTATAAGAAGAACTAGGAACATGAGTACTAGGGTTAGTAGTGGCAGTAGCAGCATAAAGACACGTTGCGCTATCCGATAGGACCAAAGGCAGGACAAGGCAGAGTGTTGGAAAAAGGTTTATTTTGAGGTGGAGGAGCGTAGAGAATAATCCGGCTGGTGGCGGCTGGTGATGACAGCACGGCGGCCGGAGAGTGATCCTGGAGCACAAGAAGAACACGTAAGAAGAATATACGGTGTTGAGGAAAATAGCTAATAATACGAAGGCTAAGAAGGCTGAGAGTTTTACCACTGTGGGTTAAACAACGATCTGGCGCTGACAGGTTGTGGAGCCTCCGCTGATATGGCATTTGTAAATGCTGATGGGAATCAGGTGTGTAGTAGGGGAGGGTGCCCAGCTGATTGCAGCGGGTGGAGGTTTGAGCCGGGAGCCAGGCGTGACAGCCACCACGCCCACACAGACACAGACACAAGGGAGGCGGCTGGAAGAGGACAGCCACCACAAGACAAAGCAGTAATAATAATAATAGATTTATTTTGTTAGAGCTTTTACAGGTGCTCAAAAACGCTTTACAGATATAGTGACAAGAAAAGAAAGGAACAACAAAGAAATATATAGTTAAAGTTAAAGTCAAATAATACAAAAACAATCACACATTAAAAGCCAGATTGAAGAGGTGAGTGTTTTGAAGGTGGTGAGGTCAGTGCAGTCTGATGGGTTGGGGGAGTGAGTTCCAGAGGGAGGGGGCAGTGACGGAGAAGGCTCTGTCCCCCCAGGTCCGGTGGTTGGTGCGGGTGGGGATGGATAGGAGGTTGGCTTCTGATGAGCGGAGGCAGAGGGAAGGGGTGTGGTGGTGCAGCAAGTCTGTGAGGTATGGGGGGGTGGTGGTGCAGCAGGTCTGTGAGGTAGAGGGAAGGGGTGTGGTGGTGCAGCAGGTCTGTGAGGTAGGGGGGGTGGTGGTGCAGCAGGTCTGTGAGGTAGGGGGGGGTGGTGGTGCAGCAGGTCTGTGAGGTAGAGGGGGTGTGGTGGTGCAGCAGGTCTGTGAGGGTAGAGGGGGGTGGTGGTGCAGCAGGTCTGTGAGGTAGAGGGGGGTGGTGGTGCAGCAGGTCTGTGAGGTAGAGGGGGGTGGTGGTGCAGCAGGTCTGTGAGGTAGAGGGGGGTGGTGGTGCAGCAGGTCTGTGAGGTAGGGGGGGGGTGAGGTAGGGGGAAGGGGTGTGGTGGTGCAGCAGGTCTGTGAGGTAGGGGGGGGGGTGGTGCAGCAGGTCTGTGAGGTAGGGGGGGGGGTGGTGCAGCAGGTCTGTGAGGTAGGGGGAAGGGGTGTGGTGGTGCAGCAGGTCTGTGAGGTAGGGGGAAGGGGTGTGGTGGTGCAGCAGGTCTGTGAGGTAGGGGGGGGTGTGGTGGTGCAGCAGGTCTGTGAGGTAGGGGGGGGTGTGGTGGTGCAGCAGGTCTGTGAGGTAGGGGGGGGGCCTGATTGTTGAGGGCTTTGTGAGTAATGAGCAGGACTTTGAAGGACGGGGAGCCAGTGGAGGTTCTGGAGGATGGGAGTGATGTGGTCTCGGGAGCGGGTGTGGGAGAGGAGGCGGGCAGCAGAGTTCTGGATATGTTGGAGCTTATTGAGGAGGTTGGATGGTATGCCGTAGACTCTAGAGGATGCTGTTGCAGTAGTGGAGTCGTGAAGTGATGAATGCATGAATCAGGGCTTCAGCAGAGGAGGAGGAGGAGGAGAGTGATGGCGGAGACGGCAATGTTTTTGAGGTGGAAAAAGGCGGTCATGGTGATGTGATTGATGTTGTGATTGAATTTGAGCTGACTGTCGAAGATGACTCTGAGGTTGCGGATGTGAGGGGGGGGGGGGGGGGGGGGATAGAATGTTGCTGTCAATGGTGAAATTGAAATTCTGGATGTCTTTGATACGGGATGGGGGGCCGATGATGATGATGATGATGTCTGATTTGACACTGTTCAGTTGGAGATAGTTTGTTTGCATCCATGCTTTTATTTCTGAGAGACAGTTGGTGAGAGTGGAGTGTGCTGTGGGGGCAGGGTAGGGAGGGTTACTTTGTAAATGTAATCAGTTACTGATTACTGAATACATGGCTCTGAAAGTAATCCGAATACAGTTACAGTTACGTGCCTTAAAAAAGTAACGTAATCAGATTACTTTTAGATTACTTTTGGATTACTTTCTTTTTCCATCACAGACGGTATGTTTTGGTGAACAGGAGACACAAAAAGCAAAAGGTAACTGAACGTGTTTTACTGTTTTAATGGCGTATCAAGAGCACAACTGAAACATCACATCTGAAACGATGTAACAACATAATACACTTGTTGGGGATGCAGCTTGGGATGTGAGGAGTGAGGGACACGGCTTAGAACGGGCGTGTCGCCTTCTCTCCTGCCAGTGTTGGCAGGACATGAATTAAAATGTCGAACTCGGACTTCATTTTAAGGACATTTCGGCCAGGGGTGTAGAGCTATATTTGTTTAAGCACCGGATCGGCAAAACAGGAGAGTGTGTGCACCAGTCTGCCTTGATCTATGAATTCATGTCTGTGACTTTCACAGTATCTGCTGCCCACAGCTGTTTTATAGAAGGAACACCTCCTTCACTTCATGACATCTCTGCAGCACCAAGAGGCAGCGGGAGGGTTAACTCAGCCTCTGAGAAGAGGAGCGCGCTGTGCCTTTCACGCAGCGCCTTTCACGCAGCGCCTTCGCTGTGTTTACCTTCAGAAATAATCATTAGTAAGACTAAAGAGCGACCGCAGGCTGATGTGTTTTAACCACACACACCTATATATACACACACACACACGATTTAAACGCAGACTTCTGTTCCTCCATGTTTCGTTGTTATTGTTTCACTGAGCGAGCGGACCCGCGATTTTTTTTCAAACGCTTTTTTGGTCCATCTGCGCGGTAATAGGTTTTGTGCGCTGTGATGATTCCGCTGTACCTTTAGTAATGAATATTAAATGTTGAGAGGAAATCTTTCCACCAATAATTCCAATAAGTAATCCAAAATGTATTCACTTCAGGTTTACGAAAGTAACTGTAATCAGATTACTCGTTTTTCAAATGTAATGCGAGCTGAATACAGTTACTTGATTTTTGTATTCGGATTACGTAACGCCGCTACATGTATTCCGCTACAACCCAACCCTGTGTGGGGGTGATGGTTTTTGTAGAGATATAAAGTTGGATGTCATCGGCGTAGCAGTGAAAATGAAGGTTGTGCCGACTAATGATTTTGCCAAGGGGGAGCATGTAGAGGATGAAGAGGAGGGGGCCTAGCACCGAACCCTGGGGGACGCCTTGGGACAGAGGAGCAGTGGAGGAGGTGCAGTTGTTGATGTTGATAAACTGATGTCTGTCGCTGAGGTAGGATTTCAGCCAGGAGAGTGCAGTGTCGGTGATGTTGAGTGATGATTGGAGGAGGGACAGCAGGATGGTGTGGTTGATGGTGTCGAATGCTGCAGTGAGGTCGAGGAGGATGAGGATGTTCAGGTTGCCGGAGTCAGAGGAGAGGAGGAGGTCGTTTGTGATTTCCAGAAGAGCTGTTTCGGTGCTGTGTTTTGATCGGAAACCGGATTGAAAAGCTCAAAGAGGTCATTGGAGCTGAGATGGGCTTTAAGTTGTGAGGCAACGACACGTTCAAGTCTTTATGACAGAAAGGGGAGATTTGAGATGGGCCGGAAGTTGGACATGATGTCAGGTGTGAGTCCAGGTCTTTTGAGAATGGGTGTGACAGCAGCCAGTTTGAGAGAGGGGGGGGAACTGATCCAGATCTGAGGGAGCAGTTAATGATGGTGGCGATTAGTGCTGCGTACCGGTACGCCGAACCGGTACTGGACTTGTAAAAAGTTTCGGTTCAAGTCCGGTTAAAACCGGAACGTCAGGAACCGGTACTTGGACTCGCAAAAAAACTAGCACTTACGTATATTCTGGTGTCTGTGGTTATTTAAACATTCCCTGATGAACGTTATTCAGTGTGAATAAATGAGTGCTAATCCCAGTGTGCTCAGTGTACAACATCACATGTCATTTCACCTTCGATTCACGGTTTGAAGATGTAGAATTTCGCCACATGCTAATGCTAACCGGAAATGAAGAATTTTCAGAATAAAAGTATTAAGTTAATAGTGTGAACTTCCGGTTTTTTCAGAATAAAAATGATTTAAATTAGTGTATTTAATTCAAAATTACGCCATATCAACATTGATTTTAATTTCTAACAGTATGTATGTACATCACTATGTATGTAGTATGTACTGTATAATGTACACATGTAGATTGTAGAAAATACATGGTGCACAGACAGTACAGTACACTCTGACTGTACAGTCACTACAGCCTATACTGTATAGTAGGTGTGTAACAGTGTAATGCGTATAGTCTACTCTACACTCTACCTTTCAGCAACGCTTTAGGGATTTAGGCTCAGTCAGCTCAGGGACTGTTTGGTTACTTTAGTTTGGTAAATGAAATACATGTTTGAACTTTGTAGTAGTTCACTGTAGTTGCTGTCATAAGTCATTTGTAGACTAAGTGGCACATTTGTACTTTGTAGAGAAATGTAGACACAAGTTGGAAGGGAGCACAATAAACCTGATGAGTGAATTTGAGTTGATTATGAGTTAATTTTCAATTGATAATTAGCTCACAATAAGTTCACTTTAGTTACTCACACAACTTGACACAAGCCATGGGTTCAGGTCCGGATTTATAAGTCCGGACCTGAACCTGAACCTCTGGACTTGAGTCCGGACCTGAACCTGAATGTGAGTCCAGGTACGCAGCACTAGTGGCGATGAGTTGGGAGATGGCAGGGAGGCTCTCTTTAACACATCTGGAGGGTATTGGGTCAAGTGTGCAGGTGGACTTAATTCCAGTCATGAAGTGGGACAGTTGCATGGGGTCACAGGGGAGAAGTGGGACAGAGGCTGTGAGGTGAAGGGGGGGAGCCAGGAGGGGAGGTGGGGGGTGCTGATGAGGGTGTCAGATTGCTGTAAATGTTGCTGATTTTGGTTTGGAAAAACGAGAGGAAGGAGTTGCACGGTTCGGTGGTGAAGGACGAGGTGGTGTTGTCACAGGGTTTGAGAAGTTTGCTGATGGTGGAGAACAGACGCTTGGGGTTGCTGGAGCCAGACTGAATGAGTTGTGAGTAGTAATTAGACCGGGCTGCTTTGAGTGCGTTGCTGTACTGCTGGAGATAGTCTTTGTAGATTTGAAGATGGACTGTTAGTGTGGTTTTCTTGTGTTGGCGTTTCCTTGAGTTCGGGGTATACCAGGGGGCGGAGTGTATGAAAGAGACATTTTTTGTTTTTGTGGGGGCCAGTTAATTGAGACAGAAGGAGAGGGTGCTGTTATAATAGTCCACAAGTTCAGATGGGTTTTCAGAAAGTGGGGGGGGGGGTAATGCAGGTAATGGAGGCAGTGATTGCTGAAGGTGAGATGGATTTGAGATTTAAGATGAGATGGACTTTTATTAATCCCACGTGGGGAAATTGTTTCTCTGCATTTGACCCATCCTGTGTTAGGAGCAGTGTGCTGCCATTTTGAACGGCGCCCGTGGAGCAGTGTGGGGAACGGGGCCTTGCTCAGGGACACCTCGGTAGCACTTGGTCTTGCCGGGACTTGAACTGGTGACCTTCCAGTTGCCAAGCCAAGTCCCAATCGACTTCGCCACCACATTTCTGTAGGTGATTGTGCGTTTTTGCTTTTGGGCGGGGATGGGGGTGTTGATGTCCATGATGATGGCCAGGTGATCAGAGATGTGGAGATTGAGGCTGGACAGATGATGGATGGTGAGACCAGTGGAACAGACCAAGTCCAGGATGTGACCACGGCTGTGTGTTGGGAAGTCGATGTGTTGAGAGAAGTTGCAGCAGTGAAGGGTTTCCTTAAATTCAGAGGCATATTTGTAGGTCGGGTCGTCAGCATGAATGTTAAAATCACCTAAGAGGAGAACAGATGGGGATATGGCAGAAAGCTGAGTGAGAATGTCAGAGGTCGGAGAGAAAGGAGGGGTTTGGCTTCGGGGGACGGTAGATGATGGCTGTGACCAGGGGAGTGGGACCAGAGAGTTTGAAGATCAGGTGTTCAAATGAAGAAACATCAGGGATTATGGTAGCCTTTATTTCCTTTCTGGTAATAGCAGCTATACCACCACCCCGCCCTTGGCGAGGTTTGTCAATATATGTGAATCCTGCTGGGGTGATTTGATTTAAAGAAAAATAGTCCAGGGGTTTTTGCCATGTTTCGGTCGGATACAGAAAGTCCAGGTTATTGTCTTTAATGAATTCATTCAGAATGTGGCTTTTATTGTGGATGGAGCGTGTGTTGAGCAGGGCTGCTCTGACGTGACGTTGCATGGGGGGGGGGGGGGTTGTGTGGACCGGGGGAGTGGAAGGAGATTGGTCAGATTCACGTGTTGTTTGTTGTGATGGCGTAGTGTGGGCGTGTGACAGGACCGAATGGATGGGATGGAGTGTGGAGACGTGGAATGAAATAAAAACGTACAGCCAGAGCCTCTGTGTGGAGGACGGCGTTTGCGGAGTATTCCATTATCTGCAGGATGTCCATGCAGTCCGGAGACAGGCGGTTATTAAAGGAAAATTCAACACAGTAGTGTCAGAATAGGCTCAACACTATGACCAAAGCAGAGACTGATTCAGGTACAGTTTTCAAGGTGTTTAATGAAATATGCAAACAAAAGGTATTGTTAGCAGAGAGTTGTCCACGACAAAAAAACATTTGAATTCGCACAAGAACACTGAGTATCTGGGAATCAAGGCTTTAGGCTGCAGAGGGGCACGCTGGTTCATCCAACTACATGGAATGATCTGGCAGAGAGGTGGAGGGAGGACGGGGCTTTTATGGAGCAGTGGCTATAGTTTAGGTTTTATAATCAGTTGTTTTCCTTAGCTACAACATGTGGTTGTTACAACTTGTTAGCTTAGTCACCAGGAAAAAACAATTCCCAGTTGCTGATGCTTGTCACGAGCGGCTGGCAAAGAGTTGAGTATTATTATTCAAGGCAAACAAATGCAGGGATATTTCCTCCTGTTTACGTTCAATAGGATTATCTTGATCCCCGCTCCATGAGCAGAAGCAGCAGCAGCAGCAGCAGCAGCAGTATAACTAGGATTAGCTTTAGCAATGCAGCAGTGTTAGTAGCAGTAACTTGTTGCACAAAGCTCCGCCTCTGAAGCTGGGACAGGCTGCGCTGAGCTGCAGAGATGGAGAAGGCTCACTGCCACACTACGGGGAGAGATGAGACAGCTCAACATGCTCTGTGGCCGGAGAGGATCTCTGAGGCAGTGCCCTCTGTGTGTGGCATTTCAAATTGTTTCACCAAATGCGTTTTAAAAAACTACACAAATCGGTGGTAATAGCTGCAGTAATAATCCATCCATCCATCCATCTTCTCCCGCTTATCCGTGGTCGGGTCGCGGGGGTAGCAGTTCCAGCAGAGAGCCCCAAACTTTCTTTTCCCTGGCGACATCAACCAGCTCTGACTGGGGGATCCCAAGGCGCTCCCAGGCCAGCGAAGAGATATAATCCCTCCACCTGGTCCTAGGTCTACCCCTTGGTCTCTTCCCAGCTGGACGTGCCTGGAACACCTCCCTAGGGAGGCGCCCAGGTGGCATCCTAACTAGGTGCCCGAACCACCTCAATCCAGTGAGTGCTGAAGGTCGCAGACCGATGAAGCCATCAGAACCACATCATCTGCAAAAAGCAGTGGTGCAATCCTTAGTCCACCGAACTGCAGACCCCCCCCCCACGACTACGCCTCGAAATCCGATCCATGTATATTACAAACAGGATTGGTGACAAAGCGCAGCCCTGGCGGAGGCCAACCCTCACCGGAAATGGGTCCGACTTACTGCCGAGGACCCGGACACAGCTCTCGCTTTGGGAGTACAGAGATTGGATGGCCCTGAGTAGAGACCCCCTCACCCCATACTCATTACATAATAATAATAATTAATAATAATAATTCCTTATAGCGCTTTTCCAGTGCTCAAAGCGCTTTACAGATACACATTACACATATATATTTTGTATTCATTCAATGGTCACTGTGGACAATACCCACAGGAGCAAGTTCAGGTGAAGTGTCTTGCCCAAGGACACACCGGCTTTACAGACGCAGCAGCGGCGGGTTTCACCCCTTGATCTGATGATCATTGCACAGCGCACTGCGCCACACCGTCCATCTTCACGCCTCGAGGTCATCGAGGCGCTTTTACAAGTACACATTGGTATTATACATGTACTGTGGACAATACCCACAGGAGCAAATCCAGGTGAAGTGTCTTGCCCAAGGACACAACGGCCTGACGCAGTGGGGCGGGAGCGGGGGATTGCAATAACTGTAGCTGCTGGCAGCCTTAGTAATAGACTGGTGCTATTAGATCAACTATCCTTTAATGATCCCTGTAGGACTTTCAGGTTTCTGAGCACCGACAGCAACAAGGGTGATACACAGGACAGATACCATTCATACAAGGACGATGATTATAATAATGATAATAATAATAATCATATACTACTACAATATTTAACAGTATTAATTCAAATGAATGTGTTTATATACAATCTATAATTAGTCCGGCAGTGGCTCAGTAAGTAGGGGCGTGGACTGGGAGCCATAGGGTCGCCGGTTCAAGTCCCCGACCAGACCTAAATATGGAGTGTGGACTGCTACTTGGAGATGTCCCAGTTCACCTCCTGCCCTGCTGTGGTGCCCTTGAGCAAGGCACTGGACAACCCCCCCCCCCCCTCTCCCTTTGCTAGCTGCCCACTGCTCCTAGTACTAGGATGGGTTAACACAGAGAACACATGTCACTGTAGAATCGCTTCTATTCAGGGTTCCATCCCTTCTATTCTAAGTGCATGAACATTTGGAAGTCCAATATGGTGCAAGTCATGAGTACGGACACACAGTGCAGGCTATTATATTATTGGTATGGGTTTATGAGTTCTCCTGAGGAGCAGCAGCAGTGATAAACACATACAGATGTCTTGGTTGTTGGTACATGATGTATACTATATCTCCCAGAAGTGTGGAAGTTCATATTTATCATGTCTTTAGGAAGTTTGTCGCTACTTGTGGTTTTAATTAGGGTGAAAATATTTGAAATTGACAGTCTGTCAGACACAGTCTGTCATCCAACAGCTGAGTCCTGAAATATTCATCCAGAGGTTCACACATCAGTCACAGATGTGTGTGTGTGTGTGTGTGTGTGTGTGTGTGTGTGTGTGTGTGTGTGTGTGTGTGTGTGTGATGCCTTCCACCCAATGCTAGTACTGCATGTGCTAGTGTGTGTGTGCAGGAGAGAGAGCCTCATTAGCTCTCCCTGCACACTGTGGGCTGGAGCAGTGAGATAAATGAAACACATCCAGCTCTCAGCCAAGTTTCACATGTGAATGAAACAGCCGGCTCTCCTCCACTCACCAGCAGCCTGCGGATGATATACATCCTTTATTACTCTCATAAACATGTCACGTTTCCTTGGCTTGTCAACGCTCATGGTGATAGTCACATGGACACCAGAAGCCCAGCGCTCACCGCAGCCTCCGACCTGCAGGACAGCAGGGTGTCATGGTGTTTAGCTCATTCTTGTTCTCCTGAAGATAGGAAGGAAGGAAGGAGTTAAAGGAAGAAGAACAAGACGGAGTAGATAGAGGTTGAATATGGATTAAACATATGGATCCCAGACAGAGACGCAGCAAAGAGAGGGAGAGAAACCTTTGATGGACTTCAGTGGTTGCTAATTGAAAGAGAATGTAAGCAGCAATGGGAAATGAATGTTGGCAGAAAGAGGAAGAGATGGAGACAGAGAGACAGGGGGACAGGAGGAGAGGCGTGGGGGGCAGACAGGAAGTGGAATACTCTGGGACACATGGTCAGAGATATGATTATTGTTCTTCCGCATTTAATGAAGCAGTTCAAAATCATATCCTGCATGCCGTGGCGGCTGGTGCATTCTCTCCAGGGGGGCTCTCCCAACATGTGAGCACCCTCACACACAAACCATGTGAGCACCCTCACACACAAACCATGTGAGCACCCTCACACACAAACCATGTGAGCACCCTCACACACAAATTCGCGCTCTATGGTCTAGCCAGATTAATATAATATGGCTCTGGGTCTAGCTATGTACTGAGTGTGTGTATTTCGCGGGTTGAGTGTTGTACAATGACAATGGCATTCCGTGGAGGAATTCTGAAATGTTTTACCGTTACATCACAAAAACGCACAGCAGAACCAGACCCTGGAGCGCCGGCCTCTTTATTCACTTACTCCTCTTCATCCCCTTTGGGTAATAAGGCTGAGATGAGAACCCTCCATCGTATTTAGTCCTTAGCAATATGCGGCCTCTCCCCATGTAGGGATGGGTGCCGAGCCCCGGTGTTAAACGGGCCCCGGCCTGGAATTATTAAAGACAGTGGTAACGTTAAGCTCCGACGTTATCAGACTTTTTATCGGTACAGGAGACATTTAAAAAATATATGTCATATGTATTATTGCTACATACACATTATATCGCAGTTTTAGTTTCACCAACTCCGTTTCTAATATGCAATAAGACTAAAACATGCATCTATGATGTATTTTCGAGCTTTCCAATCCAGATGAGATCTCTCTGTCCCGTCTATGTGCGAGGGGGCGGGGCAGTTTGTAAAGGTCTCCTGACTGTGTTACAGACTGTCATCCTGTTAGTGGTTACTCTGGGTTCTGTCTTCAGGACAGTGTTGGATTTGTTTTGATAATTGGATGGGACTTGATTGGATTCAATATTAGTAATTTTCTCGTTTGTGTGTTTGTTTAAATATATTTGGCCTTTGTTTATGTGATTGAATGATTTACTAAAATAAAAAGGTTGATGAATTATCATCTAATGATTTGTATGATGTTTTATTTATGTTAAAAGTCACTTTGAATGATTTTAACTAATGATAATGTAGAAAAAAAGAAGAACAAATCGGGACGGTCCACATTAATTTCGGGACGGCTTGGATTGTATTTCGGGACGGTTCCGGGAGGATTGGGAAAAAAGTTAGTCGAGAGCCCTGACACGTACACACAAACCATGTGAGCACCCTCACACACACACACACACCATGTGAGCACCCTCACACACACACCATGTGAGCACCCTCACACACAAACCATGTGAGCACCCTCACACACACACCATGTGAGCACCCTCACACACACACCATGTGAGCACCCTCACACACACACACACCATGTGAGCACCCTCACACACACACCATGTGAGCACCCTCACACACACACCATGTGAGCACACGCACACACAAACCATGTGAGCACCCTCACACACACACCATGTGAGCACCCTCACACACAAACCATGTGAGCACCCTCACACACACACCATGTGAGCACACGCACACACAAACCATGTGAGCACCCTCACACACACACCATGTGAGCACCCTCACACACACACCATGTGAGCACCCTCACACACAAACCATGTGAGCACCATCACACACAAACCATGTGAGCACCCTCACACACAAACCATGTGAGCACCCTCACACACAAACCATGTGAGCACCCTGATGGAGATATGAGTGGACAACTAGTCCGCTTTTTCAAATCTCCGCGCGTCCCTAAACAAGCTGGTTATATTACAGGAAGGAATCCAGAGCATACAATTAACCGATAATAATAATCTACTTTAATGGTAATAAGACAATGCAATACAATCAAATACAGTACACAATAAATACAGATCTGTGGTATCCCACATTTACCTGATACTCACGTGAGCCAGCCAGCCAGAGGAAAGAGAGAGGGCACACAGCGTGCTTCCTGTCTAAATACCTCGCTTACAAGAGGAGGAGTTATCTGCGCCTCCCTTCCAGACCTCCGTGATTGGCTGCCCAAATATCATCAACACCTCACATCTTAAGTTTCCCAATCACAGTGGCTCAGCTTCATTATCACAGGGATCTGAGATGACTGTATGTTAACTCCTCACCTTCCCCCCTTCTTCCTTTGTCCTCAAAAAACCACATGTTAACAGGCCCAAAACCCGCTCAGTTTTCTACACAAATCATTTTCCCCTTTTAAGCTTCTTCATAGTTTACTAACATGAATACATACAAATATTTCCTTACAATTCCCCCTTTTGCACTCTTAAAAAAGAGTGCAACTTACACAAGGCACTTGAAACATAACTATTGTCGCTCCTCTCCACTGTGTTCATCTCTCAACATTATATTTAGAGCCCTTTAAACATTTGGAAACAGCCCTTCATAGCAATTTCTTATGGCAGAATGAGAGGGAGACCAAACAAATGTCAAAAAACTGCATCCTTGTCTGCTGAGTCTCCATACTTGTCCTCTCCGGATACAACTCGAATAGTTTCATCAGACCATCTCTGAGGGCAGGATGGGCTGGTTACACGCAGCACATTTAGGCGCCAGGACCCTGTGGTAGTCTTTCAGACAGTAGATTTTATTCTCAGTGTCCACAGTGAAGGGCACTCCGTCCAGGCTCTCGTTGCAGATGACGCAGCGGAAGCAACCGGGGCGGTACGACTTCCCCAGGGCCTGCAGGATCATGTCCATGATCAGATGTCCACATGCGTTGCACTTGTCTGCAGACTGCTGGAACCCAGAGTACAGAAAGTCCTCTTCACAGAAAACCCTTCCTGCGTCATAGTAGAACGCCTTCCCTCTCAGCCTTCGACTACAGGCGCTGCAGGTGAAGCAGCTGTCATGGTAGAGGCTGCCCATAGCTTGGCAGGCCTGGCTGGCTCCATACACCGTCTTGTTGCACTTAACACACATTTCTGTTTCCGCGGAGAGTGGAGTCCCCTGTGTCGTCCTGGCTTGCCGTGTCTTTGTCCCCTCTGATCCGCTGACGGCGGCTTCTGGGCTGCCTGCTAGAGAGATGTCTTCCTTCTCCTCCGGCTTGCTGATGGCGGCTTCCGAGTCGCTGCTGAATAGATGTCCTCCCGATCTTCCTTCTCCGGTCCGATGATGATGCCTCCTGGGACGACTGCTGGATGGATGTCCTCGAGGTCCTTCTCCTCCAGTCCGCTGATGACAGCATCCGAGTCGACCTCCATGACGAGAGCCAGATCCGTCCTGATGTCGTCTAGGGTCCTCGCAGGTGTTTTCCCGACCGCACACTGGCTCCAGTGGTACCAGTTGTCCCCCTTTCCTTGTAGGCGGACGGCATGGGATGTCCTCTGGGTCACTCGGTCGGGGCCGGAGACTGGGGTTGACAGTCAGCCTCCTGCGTCTCGAGTCCCCCTTTTGGCGTCAACAACCTGTGTGGAGAAATCTGATACAAATCCCTCAAGCCTACACTCCGGGCTCTGGGGCCCTCGGCTGTTTGACCCACCAGTGCGTGGCCACTTGGAGCCTGTTGGTGGGGTGTCTTAAAACAACAGACGTCTGTGCACAGGTTTTCTAAATTAATTGTGCAGCTTCAGAATCTTAATACTTGGACTGTGCCAACTAAATAAGAACCCCAACATCTTTAGGTAAACTAAATAACATATTTCAATAGCTCTGAATTTCTGACAAGCATCTGTGTTTATTTTGAAATGAAATCCTTGACATCCCATTAAAAATCTAAATATGATTTGAACTGCTAATGTTTCTGGTAAAGAAACACACTAATGTTATGGATTCAAAAACAACCAAAATCACAATACTAACAAAGTGAATGGCTTCCTGGTGATACTGCTTCTACCCGTCAGTGCTTAGATATTATCCCACTGAAAAAATGAATACAGAATTCCAACAAACTGTCATCAAATGTCTTTCTATTATAAATGTAGATGAAATGTATATCCCCATAATGACCTAAACAATAAAGTCTATGGCTTTTACTTCTTTACCAGGCTAGTTACATGATGTTGTCTGTTGAAACATTACTCACAGGTCAGCTTCTTCAGTATTCCATTCTGGACTTACATCTCTCCCAGCAGCCCCTTGGCCACTGATTCTTTATCTGTGTTACCTGCTATAATTCAATCAATATTAGAGACATGTCAACATTCATCAAACAGTGTGTTATCCCCAAATATGGAGCAGGTCAATTCTAAAACTGTCAATCAATGGTCAGATTGAACAATGGAGTTGGGCCAGCCGGTTCCTTTCAGTCCCTAAATGAAAAATGTACATTGTAAAGTTTACACTCCCCCTTTTTTACACATTATCTCATGTGTAAACAAAAACCTGTATGGGAAGAAAACCTTCAGGTCATAATGGATTATAAGACAATACCAAACATTTTTCCCAAATGTACATCCATCATTTCCACAGTAAACACTCCAGTAAGTGTTTCTCTCCATCTTTCAGTCCTAAAAGAAACAGAATCTTCATGTTTTAGTTTGAGCTCCACATTCTGCAAACAGCCACCTCCTGTGGGAGTGAAATATCATCAAGCAGATTAGATACGGTTTCCCCTTTTGTGCAATGTTAGGAAACCTCTCATTTCACACATTATTATCACACAAAAATAATGTGTTAGTCCAAAAACATGCTTGATTAGTCATCGTTTTAAATCATGCAGTTGCACTGATCAGGTGCAGACATACACACACTCACACTCACACTGTCAGATTGTAAAGTCAGGTCTGGTCAGGTTTGGTCAGGTACACCTCAGAGTCAGTCATTAAGAGTGCCTTCCCAAGTTACCCTGTCGGTCAGGGTCAAAGGTCAGTTGGTCTCAGTCTTTTTGGCCATGTGTCGTGCTCTGCAGAGACTTTGATGTTCCAGCACAGGCCAGCATCCTCCGTCTATAAAAATCTGTATATATGGAGCGCCATCATTTATTAATTCACAATTACAACTATAATGTTCAAGATATCTCCAACCCCTCCTTGCTGTTTCCCACATTCCCTGAAAAGTGTCTAGCCAAAAAAATGTCACTTCCTTATTGTACTAGTACTATTACTGCAATTCATTTACACCTAATTAGTATTAAAATGACTAATAGATCTATTTCAGAAACATGTGTACATCACTATCTTGTGTCAAAACATTACTAGGATCTGTAAAGATCTGCTATGTATTCCATAACTCATTCTATCAATTTATCTTCAATTCTGGTGCACTTAAAGAACAATGTTACCCTCTTTAACAGTGCGTGGAACTATGGGTGTCTGAACATGAAACCAGTACCTCAAATTGAAATACTATATTTAGTTTAGAACCAGCTTTCCCTTCAACATGACCTATATAAATAAATATGTATCTGATCTTATAGAGCTGTTACTAAAACTCTCCCTTTGAACTGATCAATACTGTAACAAATTAAAACACTACCAAATTCACACACGAATAAAAAGTCCAGTGCATACTTCCTTCATGCCCCCCCCTTTTCCCATCAGTGTGTTTTAGACTGATTTTCCACTTCACTTTAATAGTTCTCCTCTTTTCCGCTATTTTTTATTTACCAATTGACTAATTTATGGTCCATACATGTTCTTATCTTTACTTATTTATCAAGTCAATTCAAGTTCTTTACAATACATTAGTAGATACCTTGTGGAGTATTCACAATAACTAATCCCCTCTAGGATATGAAAATCCATTCATCTTTACGCAGATACTATTTCCTGATCTATATTTTGTTCATGATAACAATGGTATAACAACCACACGTTTTACCCATAGCTAGTTTCTATAACAAGATTATTATGTGTGACATAATAATCAGATGTCTTGTTTGCTAACCAAGAATATTAAACTTTAATCTTTTCAGCATTCCAGACCATCATATAAACAATCAGCCTCCCCTCTCAAACACTAATGTTATTGTTGTACACCACCCTCTGGAAAACTCTTGCACAGTTATGTTGTCAAATCATCGCATAATTTCCTCAGAGTCTGAACCGTCTGAGACCAGCCTGTCTCAAGATCTTGTCACAATGTGAACAGTCAGTAATGCGTTGTCCTCTGCAGCTGTTTCCAATTGGATCAATGAAACTCTTGCACTGGGATGTCCTGAGGGGGAAGGCACCTCTGGATCAATGTGCTACAGTCAGACACACGTTGTCCTCTGCACAGCAGGAATCCCCAAAACTGCTGTTCCTCTTCACACCACTGTTGCCCCGGCAACGAGGTACACGCAAAATGTCAAACCCTCCTCAGATGCGTTCTTTGCACAGTTCTTCTGTTTCTGTAGTGAGCAACTCTTCACCAACACATTGATTCAGAATACAACCCAAAGGTGGCGCACAACTTTCCAGTGCCGCTGTAATCACAAGAAATCAGCAACTGGAGATAAACTCAATTTAAATCTCTCCCCCAAAGGGTTACAAAATAAAACGGCTGAGTGTCTATATGGTCAGGAATGCTGAAACATGTGAATGTTAAAACAAATCAATGGCAGTAGTCTACCCAGATCCTTTACTCCATTAAAAGTAGTAAAACCACATTGTAAAATCTCTTTTTTTATCTTTAGAAACCATGAGGAATGACAGTTCTCATAAAACACTATTCTTCCTTACTTCAGTTCTAAATCAAATGAGCCAGACAGGAAACCCCCTTTAACCACTTGCTTATTCTATTCTTTTGAAATTGTTTATCTAAGTTGTGTTACAAGCAGGTTAGATCTGTAATGAATTAAAATCAATATTTAAGGACGTAATATTAGTTAAATATATTGTTAAGCTAATTGCTGTTTTATTGTGAAGGCATCTCTGGCGAACAGCGGCCTTTGGCTTTTATTTTGAAAGGCCGTTCCGGAACAGTGAGTCCGATTTCTAGAAACACGGCAAGTTAACAATCGTTCTAATGCATTAACTATAGTCGTGAAAGAGACAAGGAGGGGGAAGGCGTGTGGAAGCAAGCAATGAACTGAAAATGCCACCAATCCTCTGTTTTAACGTGATGGCGGACATTGAAAACTGAAGCGGGCATAAGCACCCCTGTCATATACTGAGAAGCGTCCAAAAACCCTTCTGCTTATCACTTAGGCTACTACTTTTTGTTTTATTCATAACCTAAAAATACAATTGTGATGAATAGCTTGCTCTTGTACCATTACACTTACCAACATAAAACAAGGTCTTTACTAATCAACAATGACAACCTACAGACAGCTTATTTATTTAAATATATAAGCCTCTTCTTTAGCTCCCTGTTTGATTCCACTTAAAATCAATCTATGTTCCCTATTGACTTCGCTTTTATTTATCTGACTTAATTAATATGTGTTCACTTGTCTATTGTCGTCGTTAACGTGCTTCCCCCCCTTTCAGCCACTAGATGGCAGCAGCAGAGCACACATGAGCTTCACTCTTCTGAGTGCATTGTCTGTGCTCACACAAGTATTTTAGGTAAAAATCACACAGATTTATTCCCCGTACAGTTTGTCCAGCTTGATAATGTGATGTTTACGTCAGCCTTTCAAATTAATTTTTACAGACAAGGGAAACGAGAGCCGGTCCCGTCACAATTACGGTGACGTTTGCGTTCTCTCCCCTGAATTGAACAAATAGCAGACCGCTGGCACTTTAGCTTATGGTCTCAGTCTGCTATTGAACCTCAGTTTTAAACGGCGACTCGTTCTGAAATATCGAATTTCCAGGCTTCGTCGTGTAGGAATTTCACCTCCCAACCCACGAACTGCACCGTTTCCACGCCACTCAGGAATAAACTACCTGAGATCCACGCCAAACCGCCTTATATCTCGTCACGCAGGACTCTCTACCTTGCGATCAACGTTCACGTGTTTTATATAACTTTCCTAACACAGTAAAATATGCATTGTATATTCCATTTAAACTTCAAAAACACTGTGAAACGCCTACAGACAATCCTACAGTTGTGTTACCTTATTTGTAGTGGCAGGGCCCTGCTTATTTGTCTGAGGTGTCTAAAAGTGTTTGTTCCCGACACATTCCGGTCGCCTGAATCCTTCCACAGCTCTGTTTATTCAGACACGTTGGGTCACCATTTGATGGAGATATGAGTGGACAACTAGTCCGCTTTTTCAAATCTCCGCGCGTCCCTAAACAAGCTGGTTATATTACAGGAAGGAATCCAGAGCATACAATTAACCGATAACAATAATCTACTTTAATGGTAATAAGACAATGCAATACAATCAAATACAGTACAAAATAAATACAGATCTGTGGGATCCCACATTTACCTGATACTCACGTGAGCCAGCCAGCCAGAGGAAAGAGAGAGGGCACACAGCGTGCTTCCTGTCTAAATACCTCACTTACAAGAGGAGGAGTTATCTGCGCCTCCCTTCCAGACCTCCGTGATTGGCTGCCCAAATATCATCAACACCTCACATCTTAAGTTTCCCAATCACAGTGGCTCAGCTTCATTATCACAGGGATCTGAGATGACTGTATGTTAACTCCTCACCTTCCCCCCTTCTTCCTTTGTCCTCAAAAAACCACATGTTAACAGGCCCAAAACCCGCTCAGTTTTCTACACAAATCATTTTCCCCTTTTAAGCTTCTTCATAGTTTACTAACATGAATACATACAAATACTTCCTTACAACCCTCACACACACACCATGTGAGCACCCTCACACACAAACCATGTGAGCACCCTCACACACAAACCATGTGAGCACCCTCACACACACACCATGTAAGCACCCTCACACACAAACCATGTGAGCACCCTCACACACACAC
>NW_027262867.1:0-21726 GCF_902827115.2 Pseudochaenichthys georgianus | reverse complement strand
AGGTCTGGGTTCAGGTCTGGATCTGGAGTCAGGCTTCAGGTCTGGATCTGGAGTCAGGCTTCAGGTCTGGGTTCAGGTCTGGATCTGGAGTCAGGCTTCAGGTCTGGGTCAGGTCTGGTCCTGGAGTCAGGCTTCAGGTCTGGATCTGGAGTCAGCTTCAGGTCTGGCTCAGGTCTGGATCTGGAGTCAGGCTTCAGGTCTGGATCTGGAGTCAGGCTCAGGTCTGGGTTCAGGTCTGGATCTGGAGTCAGCTTCAGGTCTGGATCTATGGAGTCGGCTTCAGTGTCTTGGGTCACGGCTTCCAAGGTCTGGATCTGGAGTCAGGCTTCAGGTCTGGATCTGGAGTCAGGCTTCAGGTCTGGGTTCAGGTCTGGATCTGGAGTCAGGCTTCAGGTCTGGATCTGGAGTCAGCTTCAGGTCTGGATCTGGAGTCAGGCTTCGGTCTGGATTCAGGCTCAGGTGGATCTGGAGTCAGGCTTCGGTCTGGGTTCAGGTATGGTCTGGAGTCGGCTTCAGGTCTGGGTTCAGGTCTGGATCTGGAGTCAGCTTCAGGTCTGGGTTCAGGTCTGGATCTGGAGTCAGGCTTCAGGTCTGGATCTGGAGTCAGGCTTCAGGTCTGGGTTCAGGTCTGGATCTGGAGTCAGGCTTCAGGTCTGGATCTGGAGTCAGGCTTCAGGTCTGGATCTGGAGTCAGGCTTCAGGTCTGGATCTGGAGTCAGGCTTCAGGTCTGGATCTGGAGTCAGGCTTCAGGTCTGGATCTGGAGTCAGGCTTCAGGTCTGGATCTGGAGTCAGGCTTCAGGTCTGGGTTCAGGTCTGGATCTGGAGTCAGGCTTCAGGTCTGGATCTGGAGTCAGGCTTCAGGTCTGGATCTGGAGTCAGGCTTCAGGTCTGGGTTCAGGTCTGGATCTGGAGTCAGGCTTCAGGTCTGGGTTCAGGTCTGGATCTGGAGTCAGGCTTCAGGTCTATATAATACAGTGGGATTTGAACATGTGATTCAAAGTCCAGCCCACCGGCCCCTGAGCCACAGCCTCTCCGGATCTGGAGTCAGGCTTCAGGTCTGGATCTGGAGTCAGGCTTCAGGTCTGGGTTCAGGTCTGGATCTGGAGTCAGGCTTCAGGTCTGGGTTCAGGTCTGGATCTGGAGTCAGGCTTCAGGTCTGGGTTCAGGTCTGGATCTGGAGTCAGGCTTCAGGTCTGGATCTGGAGTCAGGCTTCAGGTCTGGATCTGGAGTCAGGCTTCAGGTCTGGGTTCAGGTCTGGATCTGGAGTCAGGCTTCAGGTCTGGGTTCAGGTCTGGATCTGGAGTCAGGCTTCAGGTCTGGATCTGGAGTCAGGCTTCAGGTCTGGGTTCAGGTCTGGATCTGGAGTCAGGCTTCAGGTCTGGATCTGGAGTCAGGCTTCAGGTCTGGATCTGGAGTCAGGCTTCAGGTCTGGGTTCAGGTCTGGATCTGGAGTCAGGCTTCAGGTCTGGGTTCAGGTCTGGATCTGGAGTCAGGCTTCAGGTCTATATAATACAGTGGGGTTTGAACATGTGATTCAAAGTCCAGCCCACCGGCCCCTGAGCCACAGCCTCTCCGGATCTGGAGTCAGGCTTCAGGTCTGGATCTGGAGTCAGGCTTCAAGTCTGGGTTCAGGTCTGGATCTGGAGTCAGGCTTCAGGTCTGGGTTCAGGTCTGGATCTGGAGTCAGGCTTCAGGTCTGGCTTCAGGTCTGGATCTGGAGTCAGGCTTCAGGTCTGGATCTGGAGTCAGGCTTCAGGTCTGGATCTGGAGTCAGGCTTCAGGTCTGGGTTCAGGTCTGGATCTGGAGTCAGGCTTCAGGTCTGGATCTGGAGTCAGGCTTCAGGTCTGGATCTGGAGTCAGGCTTCAGGTCTGGGTTCAGGTCTGGATCTGGAGTCAGGCTTCAGGTCTGGGTTCAGGTCTGGATCTGGAGTCAGGCTTCAGGTCTGGATCTGGAGTCAGGTTTCAGGTCTGGGTTCAGGTCTGGATCTGGAGTCAGGCTTCAGGTCTGGGTTCAGGTCTGGATCTGGAGTCAGGCTTCAGGTCTGGATCTGGAGTCAGGCTTCAGGTCTGGGTTCAGGTCTGGATCTGGAGTCAGGCTTCAGGTCTGGGTTCAGGTCTGGATCTGGAGTCAGGCTTCAGGTCTATATAATACAGTGGGGTTTGAACATGTGATTCAAAGTCCAGCCCACCGGCCCCTGAGCCACAGCCTCTCCGGATCTGGAGTCAGGCTTCAGGTCTGGATCTGGAGTCAGGCTTCAGGTCTGGGTTCAGGTCTGGATCTGGAGTCAGGCTTCAGGTCTGGATCTGGAGTCAGGTTTCAGGTCTGGCTTCAGGTCTGGATCTGGAGTCAGGCTTCAGGTCTGGATCTGGAGTCAGGCTTCAGGTCTGGATCTGGAGTCAGGCTTCAAGTCTGGGTTCAGGTCTGGATCTGGAGTCAGGCTTCAGGTCTGGGTTCAGGTCTGGATCTGGAGTCAGGCTTCAGGTCTGGCTTCAGGTCTGGATCTGGAGTCAGGCTTCAGGTCTGGATCTGGAGTCAGGCTTCAGGTCTGGATCTGGAGTCAGGCTTCAGGTCTGGGTTCAGGTCTGGATCTGGAGTCAGGCTTCAGGTCTGGATCTGGAGTCAGGCTTCAGGTCTGGATCTGGAGTCAGGCTTCAGGTCTGGGTTCAGGTCTGGATCTGGAGTCAGGCTTCAGGTCTGGGTTCAGGTCTGGATCTGGAGTCAGGCTTCAGGTCTGGATCTGGAGTCAGGCTTCAGGTCTGGGTTCAGGTCTGGATCTGGAGTCAGGCTTCAGGTCTGGATCTGGAGTCAGGCTTCAGGTCTGGATCTGGAGTCAGGCTTCAGGTCTGGGTTCAGGTCTGGATCTGGAGTCAGGCTTCAGGTCTGGGTTCAGGTCTGGATCTGGAGTCAGGCTTCAGGTCTGGATCTGGAGTCAGGCTTCAGGTCTGGGTTCAGGTCTGGATCTGGAGTCAGGCTTCAGGTCTGGGTTCAGGTCTGGATCTGGAGTCAGGCTTCAGGTCTGGATCTGGAGTCAGGCTTCAGGTCTGGGTTCAGGTCTGGATCTGGAGTCAGGCTTCAGGTCTGGGTTCAGGTCTGGATCTGGAGTCAGGCTTCAGGTCTATATAATACAGTGGGGTTTGAACATGTGATTCAAAGTCCAGCCCACCGGCCCCTGAGCCACAGCCTCTCCGGATCTGGAGTCAGGCTTCAGGTCTGGATCTGGAGTCAGGCTTCAGGTCTGGGTTCAGGTCTGGATCTGGAGTCAGGCTTCAGGTCTGGATCTGGAGTCAGGTTTCAGGTCTGGCTTCAGGTCTGGATCTGGAGTCAGGCTTCAGGTCTGGATCTGGAGTCAGGCTTCAGGTCTGGATCTGGAGTCAGGCTTCAGGTCTGGGTTCAGGTCTGGATCTGGAGTCAGGCTTCAGGTCTGGGTTCAGGTCTGGGTCTGGAGTCAGGCTTCAGGTCTGGATCTGGAGTCAGGCTTCAGGTCTGGATCTGGAGTCAGGCTTCAGGTCTGGATCTGGAGTCAGGCTTCAGGTCTGGATCTGGAGTCAGGCTTCAGGTCTGGATCTGGAGTCAGGCTTCAGGTCTGGGTTCAGGTCTGGGTCTGGAGTCAGGCTTCAGGTCTGGAGTCAGGCTTCAGTTCTGGATCTGGAGTCAGGCTTCAGGTCTGGATCTGGAGTCAGGCTTCAGGTCTGGATCTGGAGTCAGGCTTCAGGTCTGGATCTGGAGTCAGGCTTCAGGTCTGGATCTGGAGTCAGGCTTCAGGTCTGGGTTCAGGTCTGGATCTGGAGTCAGGCTTCAGGTCTGGATCTGGAGTCAGGTTTCAGGTCTGGCTTCAGTTCTGGATCTGGAGTCAGGCTTCAGGTCTGGATCTGGAGTCAGGCTTCAGGTCTGGATCTGGAGTCAGGCTTCAGGTCTGGGTTCAGGTCTGGATCTGGAGTCAGGCTTCAGGTCTGGATCTGGAGTCAGGCTTCAGGTCTGGGTTCAGGTCTGGATCTGGAGTCAGGCTTCAGGTCTGGGTCTGGAGTCAGGCTTCAGGTCTGGATCTGGAGTCAGGCTTCAGGTCTGGATCTGGAGTCAGGCGTCAGGTCTGGATCTGGAGTCAGGCTTCAGGTCTGGGTTCAGGTCTGGATCTGGAGTCAGGCTTCAGGTCTGGCTTCAGGTCTGGATCTGGAGTCAGGCTTCAGGTCTGGATCTGGAGTCAGGCTTCAGGTCTGGATCTGGAGTCAGGCTTCAGGTCTGGGTTCAGGTCTGGATCTGGAGTCAGGCTTCAGGTCTGGATCTGGAGTCAGGCTTCAGGTCTGGATCTGGAGTCAGGCTTCAGGTCTGGGTTCAGGTCTGGATCTGGAGTCAGGCTTCAGGTCTATATAATACAGTGGGGTTTGAACATGTGATTCAAAGTCCAGCCCACCGGCACCTGAGCCACAGCCTCTCCGGATCTGGAGTCAGGCTTCAGGTCTGGATCTGGAGTCAGGCTTCAGGTCTGGGTTCAGGTCTGGATCTGGAGTCAGGCTTCAGGTCTGGATCTGGAGTCAGGTTTCAGGTCTGGATCTGGAGTCAGGCTTCAGGTCTGGATCTGGAGTCAGGCTTCAGGTCTGGATCTGGAGTCAGGCTTCAGGTCTGGATCTGGAGTCAGGCTTCAGGTCTGGGTTCAGGTCTGGATCTGGAGTCAGGCTTCAGGTCTGGGTTCAGGTCTGGATCTGGAGTCAGGCTTCAGGTCTGGGTTCAGGTCTGGATCTGGAGTCAGGCTTCAGGTCTGGATCTGGAGTCAGGCTTCAGGTCTGGGTTCAGGTCTGGATCTGGAGTCAGGCTTCAGGTCTGGATCTGGAGTCAGGCTTCAGGTCTGGGTTCAGGTCTGGATCTGGAGTCAGGCTTCAGGTCTGGATCTGGAGTCAGGTTTCAGGTCTGGCTTCAGTTCTGGATCTGGAGTCAGGCTTCAGGTCTGGATCTGGAGTCAGGCTTCAGGTCTGGATCTGGAGTCAGGCTTCAGGTCTGGGTTCAGGTCTGGATCTGGAGTCAGGCTTCAGGTCTGGATCTGGAGTCAGGCTTCAGGTCTGGGTTCAGGTCTGGATATGGAGTCAGGCTTCAGGTCTGGATCTGGAGTCAGGCTTCAGGTCTGGATCTGGAGTCAGGCGTCAGGTCTGGATCTGGAGTCAGGCTTCAGGTCTGGGTTCAGGTCTGGATCTGGAGTCAGGCTTCAGGTCTGGCTTCAGGTCTGGATCTGGAGTCAGGCTTCAGGTCTGGATCTGGAGTCAGGCTTCAGGTCTGGGTTCAGGTCTGGATCTGGAGTCAGGCTTCAGGTCTGGATCTGGAGTCAGGCTTCAGGTCTGGGTTCAGGTCTGGATCTGGAGTCAGGCTTCAGGTCTATATAATACAGTGGGGTTTGAACATGTGATTCAAAGTCCAGCCCACCGGCCCCTGAGCCACAGCCTCTCCGGATCTGGAGTCACACATAATAACGAACATCGTCAAGTTTAAAAGGTTCGAGAGACCCTCCTGTTAGTGAGCCAGGCAGCAGCAGGTTGATGGTTCTCTTCCTGTTAGTGAGCCAGGCAGCAGCAGGTTGATGGTTCTCTTCCTGTTAGTGAGCCAGGCAGCAGCAGGTTGATGGTTCTCCTCCTGTTAGTGAGCCAGGCAGCAGCAGGTTGATGGTTCTCCTGTTAGTGAGCCAGGCAGCAGCAGGTTGATGGTTCTCCTGTTAGTGAGCCAGGCAGCAGCAGGTTGATGGTTCTCCTCCTGTTAGTGAGCCAGGCAGCAGCAGGTTGATGGTTCTCTTCCTGTTAGTGAGCCAGGCAGCAGCAGGTTGCGGGTTCTCTTCCTGTTAGTGAGCCAGGCAGCAGCAGGTTGATGGTTCTCTTCCTGTTAGTGAGCCAGGCAGCAGCAGGTTGATGGTTCTCCTGTTAGTGAGCCAGGCAGCAGCAGGTTGATGGTTCTCCTCCTGTTAGTGAGCCAGGCAGCAGCAGGTTGATGGTTCTCCTGTTAGTGAGCCAGGCAGCAGCAGGTTGATGGTTCTCTTCCTGTTAGTGAGCCAGGCAGCAGCAGGTTGATGGTTCTCCTGTTAGTGAGCCAGGCAGCAGCAGGTTGATGGTTCTCTTCCTGTTAGTGAGCCAGGCAGCAGCAGGTTGATGGTTCTCTTCCTGTTAGTGAGCCAGGCAGCAGCAGGTTGATGGTTCTCTTCCTGTTAGTGAGCCAGGCAGCAGCAGGTTGATGGTTCTCCTGTTAGTGAGCCAGGCAGCAGCAGGTTGATGGTTCTCTTCCTGTTAGTGAGCCAGGCAGCAGCAGGTTGATGGTTCTCTTCCTGTTAGTGAGCCAGGCAGCAGCAGGTTGATGGTTCTCCTCCTGTTAGTGAGCCAGGCAGCAGCAGGTTGATGGTTCTCTTCCTGTTAGTGAGCCAGGCAGCAGCAGGTTGATGGTTCTCCTCCTGTTAGTGAGCCAGGCAGCAGCAGGTTGATGGTTCTCCTCCTGTTAGTGAGCCAGGCAGCAGCAGGTTGATGGTTCTCCTGTTAGTGAGCCAGGCAGCAGCAGGTTGATGGTTCTCCTGTTAGTGAGCCAGGCAGCAGCAGGTTGATGGTTCTCCTCCTGTTAGTGAGCCAGGCAGCAGCAGGTTGATGGTTCTCTTCCTGTTAGTGAGCCAGGCAGCAGCAGGTTGATGGTTCTCCTCCTGTTAGTGAGCCAGGCAGCAGCAGGTTGATGGTTCTCCTGTTAGTGAGCCAGGCAGCAGCAGGTTGATGGTTCTCCTGTTAGTGAGCCAGGCAGCAGCAGGTTGATGGTTCTCCTGTTAGTGAGCCAGGCAGCAGCAGGTTGATGGTTCTCTTCCTGTTAGTGAGCCAGGCAGCAGCAGGTTGATGGTTCTCCTGTTAGTGAGCCAGGCAGCAGCAGGTTGATGGTTCTCCTGTTAGTGAGCCAGGCAGCAGCAGGTTGATGGTTCTCTTCCTGTTAGTGAGCCAGGCAGCAGCAGGTTGATGGTTCTCTTCCTGTTAGTGAGCCAGGCAGCAGCAGGTTGATGGTTCTCCTGTTAGTGAGCCAGGCAGCAGCAGGTTGATGGTTCTCTTCCTGTTAGTGAGCCAGGCAGCAGCAGGTTGATGGTTCTCCTCCTGTTAGTGAGCCAGGCAGCAGCAGGTTGATGGTTCTCTTCCTGTTAGTGAGCCAGGCAGCAGCAGGTTGATGGTTCTCTTCCTGTTAGTGAGCCAGGCAGCAGCAGGTTGATGGTTCTCCTCCTGTTAGTGAGCCAGGCAGCAGCAGGTTGATGGTTCTCCTGTTAGTGAGCCAGGCAGCAGCAGGTTGATGGTTCTCCTGTTAGTGAGCCAGGCAGCAGCAGGTTGATGGTTCTCTTCCTGTTAGTGAGCCAGGCAGCAGCAGGTTGATGGTTCTCTTCCTGTTAGTGAGCCAGGCAGCAGCAGGTTGATGGTTCTCTTCCTGTTAGTGAGCCAGGCAGCAGCAGGTTGATGGTTCTCTTCCTGTTAGTGAGCCAGGCAGCAGCAGGTTGATGGTTCTCCTGTTAGTGAGCCAGGCAGCAGCAGGTTGATGGTTCTCCTCCTGTTAGTGAGCCAGGCAGCAGCAGGTTGATGGTTCTCCTGTTAGTGAGCCAGGCAGCAGCAGGTTGATGGTTCTCCTGTTAGTGAGCCAGGCAGCAGCAGGTTGATGGTTCTCCTGTTAGTGAGCCAGGCAGCAGCAGGTTGATGGTTCTCTTCCTGTTAGTGAGCCAGGCAGCAGCAGGTTGATGGTTCTCCTCCTGTTAGTGAGCCAGGCAGCAGCAGGTTGATGGTTCTCTTCCTGTTAGTGAGCCAGGCAGCAGCAGGTTGATGGTTCTCCTGTTAGTGAGCCAGGCAGCAGCAGGTTGATGGTTCTCCTCCTGTTAGTGAGCCAGGCAGCAGCAGGTTGATGGTTCTCTTCCTGTTAGTGAGCCAGGCAGCAGCAGGTTGATGGTTCTCCTCCTGTTAGTGAGCCAGGCAGCAGCAGGTTGATGGTTCTCCTGTTAGTGAGCCAGGCAGCAGCAGGTTGATGGTTCTCTTCCTGTTAGTGAGCCAGGCAGCAGCAGGTTGATGGTTCTCCTGTTAGTGAGCCAGGCAGCAGCAGGTTGATGGTTCTCTTCCTGTTAGTGAGCCAGGCAGCAGCAGGTTGATGGTTCTCTTCCTGTTAGTGAGCCAGGCAGCAGCAGGTTGATGGTTCTCCTGTTAGTGAGCCAGGCAGCAGCAGGTTGATGGTTCTCCTCCTGTTAGTGAGCCAGGCAGCAGCAGGTTGATGGTTCTCCTGTTAGTGAGCCAGGCAGCAGCAGGTTGATGGTTCTCTTCCTGTTAGTGAGCCAGGCAGCAGCAGGTTGATGGTTCTCTTCCTGTTAGTGAGCCAGGCAGCATCAGGTTGATGGTTCTCCTGTTAGTGAGCCAGGCAGCAGCAGGTTGATGGTTCTCCTGTTAGTGAGCCAGGCAGCAGCAGGTTGATGGTTCTCCTCCTGTTAGTGAGCCAGGCAGCAGCAGGTTGATGGTTCTCCTCCTGTTAGTGAGCCAGGCAGCAGCAGGTTGATGGTTCTCCTCCTGTTAGTGAGCCAGGCAGCAGCAGGTTGATGGTTCTCTTCCTGTTAGTGAGCCAGGCAGCAGCAGGTTGATGGTTCTCCTCCTGTTAGTGAGCCAGGCAGCAGCAGGTTGATGGTTCTCCTGTTAGTGAGCCAGGCAGCAGCAGGTTGATGGTTCTCCTCCTGTTAGTGAGCCAGGCAGCAGCAGGTTGATGGTTCTCTTCCTGTTAGTGAGCCAGGCAGCAGCAGGTTGATGGTTCTCCTGTTAGTGAGCCAGGCAGCAGCAGGTTGATGGTTCTCTTCCTGTTAGTGAGCCAGGCAGCAGCAGGTTGATGGTTCTCTTCCTGTTAGTGAGCCAGGCAGCAGCAGGTTGATGGTTCTCTTCCTGTTAGTGAGCCAGGCAGCAGCAGGTTGATGGTTCTCTTCCTGTTAGTGAGCCAGGCAGCAGCAGGTTGATGGTTCTCCTGTTAGTGAGCCAGGCAGCAGCAGGTTGATGGTTCTCTTCCTGTTAGTGAGCCAGGCAGCAGCAGGTTGATGGTTCTCTTCCTGTTAGTGAGCCAGGCAGCAGCAGGTTGATGGTTCTCTTCCTGTTAGTGAGCCAGGCAGCAGCAGGTTGATGGTTCTCCTGTTAGTGAGCCAGGCAGCAGCAGGTTGATGGTTCTCTTCCTGTTAGTGAGCCAGGCAGCAGCAGGTTGATGGTTCTCTTCCTGTTAGTGAGCCAGGCAGCAGCAGGTTGCGGGTTCTCTTCCTGAGGGCGGGGTCTCAGACCTGTTGTCTCTCCGCTCATCAAGCAGTTTTCCTCCCGGACTCCTCAGTGTCTCCGGGCTGCTGTAGCTGTTGGAGCTGTTGGAGCGGTGCACCACGGAGAGACTGTCCGCTGAGAGGTGAGTGTGGCTCGGCTGTGAGTATCTGATTCCCCGCTCTCTCCTCTGCAGGGCTCCGGTCTGCAGGCGTGTCTGACAGCCGGACTCCCTTCAGAAAACAACTCGTTTAACATGTTCTCGCTTTTCTCTGCGGTCTCGCACTTTTCAGACAGACGGAAAGCAGTTTCTGAAACTGGGTAAACCCGTCTTTCATTCGGCTCTAGTTGTGTTATGATGAGAGGTTTATCTTTTCCGGTTCTGAGGGTTCTGGTCCCGCAGCCGTTACACACAGAGCGGAGCAGCTCGCTGACAGAGTTTAAAAGAGAGTCTTTCTGAACGGAGTGTCGTGAGGGTCCGGACCGTAGTCTCAGATCAACAGAGGAAGATTTTACACATTTTATACTTTAATATTAGTGTTTGTGTGTGTGTGTGTGTGTGTGTGTGTGTGTGTGTGTGTGTGTGTGTGTGTGTGTGTGTGTGTGTGTGCGTGTGTGTGTGTGTGTGTTTCCAGCCTGTCCTGGCACGGCACGGCTCAGCCCGCAGCCGCATACTGAATAGCTGACATTCCAACACTCACACACACAGAGTTGCTGAACCTGCTTAGAGACACTACATGTTTCCAGTTGGGACTGAAAACGGTCACATAATAACTAAGTGTGTGTGTGTGTGTGTGTGTGTGTGTGTGTGTGTGTGTGTGTGTGTGTGTGTGTGTGTGTGTGTGTGTGTGTGTGTGTGTGTGTGTGTGTGTGTGTGTGTGTGTGTGTGTGTGTGTGCTACCTGAGTGTGTTGTGAGTGTTTTTCTGCATGTTTATGTTTATAGTTTCCTGCAGTCAGTCGTGTGGCGTTCAGGGACCCTCAGGTGTGACTGTCAGCAGGTATTGACAGCGTGGGTAACATGGTGCTTGAGTCATGCATTTGTTGACTTATATCAGCAACTCGTACTAAAGTCATATTTTTGACATATTGGATATCGCTTATTTGCTTGGTGGAAGTATGCTTAATACAAGCTATGGGCTGTGGCAGGTTAGCTATGCATTAGGTGTTAACGGTGTCACCGGTCCAGTCCCACTGAGTTACAGTGTGAGATGAGCTGTGGAACACACCCTGAAATCTTTACGATCAGATCATTGACATGAGTTTCTGTGACGGAAACAACTGAAGGGTTAAAACAAAGAACGTATTCTGTGTTCATATATTTACTGATGAAACAGGTTGTATTGTATTGGGGCGGTGGTGGCGAAGTCGATAGGGACTTGGCTTGGCAACTGGAAGGTCACCAGTTCAAGTCGCGGCAAGACCAAGTGCTACCGAGGTGTCCCTGAGCAAGGCACCGTTCCCCACACTGCTCCCCGGGCGCCGTTCAAAATGGCAGCCCACTGCTCCTAACACTAGGATGGGTCAAATGCAGAGAAACAATTTCCCCACGAGGATTAATAAAAGTCCATCTTATTAGCATTGGTATAGTCCTGACTGTAGTTCTGACTGTAGTTTTTGTAGTTCAGTCTAATTATGTCTGTACTCCTGACTGTACTCCTGACTGTACTCCTGTCTGTAGTCCTGACTGTAGTCCTGACTGTAGTTCTGACTTTAGTCTTTGTAGTTCAGTCTAATTATGTCTGTAGTTCTGACTGTAGTTTTTGTAGTTCAGTCTAATTATGTCTGTACTCCTGACTGTACTCCTGACTGTACTCCTGTCTGTAGTCCTGACTGTAGTCCTGACTGTAGTTCTGACTTTAGTCTTTGTAGTTCAGTCTAATTATGTCTGTAGTTCTGACTTTAGTTTTTGTAGTTCAGTCTAATTATGTCTGTAGTTCTGACTGTACTCCTGACTGTACTCCTGACTGTAGTCCTGACTGTAGTCCTGACTGTAGTCCTGACTGTAGTTCTGACTTTAGTCTTTGTAGTTCAGTCTAATTATGTCTGTAGTTCTGACTTTAGTCTTTGTAGTTCAGTCTAATTATGTCTGTAGTTCTGACTTTAGTTCTGACTGTAGTTCTGACTGTACTCCTGACTGTACTCCTGTCTGTAGTCCTGACTGTAGTCCTGACTGTAGTTCTGACTTTAGTCTTTGTAGTTCAGTCTAATTATGTCTGTAGTTCTGACTTTAGTCTTTGTAGTTCAGTCTAATTATGTCTGTACTCCTGACTGTACTCCTGACTGTAGTCCTGACTGTAGTCCTGACTGTAGTTCTGACTTTAGTCTTTGTAGTTCAGTCTAATTATGTCTGTAGTTCTGACTTTAGTTTTGTAGTTCAGTCTAATTATGTCTGTAGTTCTGACTGTACTCCTGACTGTACTCCTGACTGTAGTCCTGACTGTAGTTCTGACTGTACTCCTGACTGTAGTCCTGACTGTAGTCCTGACTGTACTCCTGACTGTACTCCTGTCTGTAGTCCTGACTGTAGTCCTGACTGTAGTTCTGACTTTAGTCTTTGTAGTTCAGTCTAATTATGTCTGTAGTTCTGACTGTACTCCTGACTGTACTCCTGACTGTAGTCCTGACTGTAGTCCTGACTGTAGTCCTGACTGTAGTCCTGACTGTAGTTCTGACTTTAGTCTTTGTAGTTCAGTCTAATTATGTCTGTAGTTCTGACTTTAGTCTTTGTAGTTCAGTCTAATTATGTCTGTAGTTGACTTTAGTCTTTGTAGTTCAGTCTAATTATGTCTGTAGTTCTGACTGTACTCCTGACTGTACTCCTGACTGTAGTTCTGACTGTAGTCCTGACTGTAGTTCTGACTGTACTCCTGACTGTACTCCTGACTGTAGTCCTGACTGTACTCCTGACTGTAGTTCTGACTGTAGTCCTGACTGTAGTCCTGACTGTAGTCCTGACTGTACTCCTGACTGTAGTTCTGACTGTAGTCCTGACTGTACTCCTGACTGTAGTCCTGACTGTAGTTCTGACTGTAGTTCTGACTGTAGTCCTGACTGTAGTCCTGACTGTACTCCTGACTGTAGTTGACTTTAGTCTTTGTAGTTCAGTCTAATTATGTCTGTAGTTCTGACTGTACTCCTGACTGTACTCCTGACTGTAGTCCTGACTGTAGTCCTGACTGTAGTTCTGACTGTACTCCTGACTGTACTCCTGACTGTAGTCCTGACTGTAGTCCTGACTGTAGTCCTGACTGTAGTTCTGACTGTAGTCCTGACTGTACTCCTGACTGTAGTTCTGACTGTAGTTCTGACTGTACTCCTGACTGTAGTCCTGACTGTAGTTCTGACTGTAGTCCTGACTGTAGTCCTGACTGTAGTCCTGACTGTAGTTGACTTTAGTCTTTGTAGTTCAGTCTAATTATGTCTGTAGTTCTGACTGTACTCCTGACTGTAGTCCTGACTGTAGTCCTGACTGTAGTTCTGACTGTAGTCCTGACTGTAGTCCTGACTGTAGTCCTGACTGTAGTTCTGACTGTAGTTCTGACTGTACTCCTGACTGTAGTCCTGACTGTAGTTCTGACTGTAGTTCTGACTGTAGTCCTGACTGTACTCCTGACTGTAGTCCTGACTGTAGTTGACTTTAGTCTTTGTAGTTCAGTCTAATTATGTCTGTAGTCCTGACTGTAGTTCTGACTGTACTCCTGACTGTAGTTCTGACTGTAGTCCTGACTGTAGTCCTGACTGTAGTCCTGACTGTACTCCTGACTGTAGTCCTGACTGTAGTCCTGACTGTAGTCCTGACTGTAGTTGACTTTAGTCTTTGTAGTTCAGTCTAATTATGTCTGTAGTCCTGACTTTAGTCTTTGTAGTTCAGTCTAATTATGTCTGTAGTCCTGACTGTACTCCTGACTGTACTCCTGACTGTACTCCTGACTGTAGTCCTGACTGTAGTCCTGACTGTAGTTGACTTTAGTCTTTGTAGTTCAGTCTAATTATGTCTGTAGTTCTGACTTTAGTCTTTGTAGTTCAGTCTAATTATGTCTGTACTCCTGACTGTAGTCCTGACTGTAGTTGACTTTAGTCTTTGTAGTTCAGTCTAATTATGTCTGTACTCCTGACTGTAGTCCTGACTGTAGTTCTAACTGTACTCCTGACTGTAGTCCTGTCTGTAGTCCTGACTGTACTCCTGACTGTAGTCCTGTCTGTAGTCCTGACTGTAGTCCTGACTGTACTCCTGACTGTAGTCCTGACTGTAGTCCTGACTGTAGTCCTGTCTGTAGTCCTGACTGTAGTCCTGACTGTAGTCCTGACTGTAGTTGACTTTAGTCTTTGTAGTTCAGTCTAATTATGTCTGTAGTTCTGACTTTAGTCTTTGTAGTTCAGTCTAATTATGTCTGTACTCCTGACTGTAGTCCTGACTGTAGTTGACTTTAGTCTTTGTAGTTCAGCCTAATTATGTCTGTAGTTCTGACTTTAGTCTTTGTAGTTCAGTCTAATTATGTCTGTAGTCCTGACTGTAGTCCTGACTGTAGTCCTGACTGTAGTTCTGACTTTAGTCTTTGTAGTTGTACTCCTGACTGTAGTTTTGACTGTAGTCCTGACTGTAGTTATTTTACTCCTGACTGTAGTCCTGACTGTAGTTCTGACTGTAGTTCTGTCTGTAGTTCTGACTGTAGTCTTTGTAGTTGTAGTCCTGACTGTAGTTCTGACTGTACTCCTGACTGTAGTTCTGACTGTAGTTCTGACTGTACTCCTGACTGTAGTTCTGACTGTAGTTCTGACTGTACTCCTGACTGTAGTTCTGACTGTAGTTCTGACTGTACTCCTGACTGTACTCCTGACTGTAGTTCTGACTGTAGTTCTGACTGTAGTTCTGTCTGTAGTTCTGACTGTAGTCTTTGTAGTTGTAGTCCTGACTGTAGTTCTGACTGTACTCCTGACTGTAGTTCTGACTGTAGTTCTGACTGTACTCCTGACTGTAGTTCTGACTGTAGTTCTGACTGTACTCCTGACTGTAGTTCTGACTGTAGTTCTGACTGTAGTTTTGACTGTAGTTCTGACTGTAGTTCTGACTGTAGTTTTGACAGTAGTTCTGACTGTAGTTCTGACTGTAGTGCTGACTGTAGTCCTGACTGTAGTTCTGACTGTAGTCCTGACTTTAGTTCTGACTGTAGTTCTGACTGTACTCCTGACTTTAGTCCTGACTTTAGTTCTGACTGTAGTTCTGACTGTAGTTCTGACTGTACTCCTGACTGTAGTCCTGACTGTAGTTCTTTTACTCCTGACTGTAGTTCTGACTGTAGTTCTGACTGTACTCCTGACTGTAGTCCTGACTGTAGTTCTGACTGTAGTCCTGACTGTAGTCCTGACTGTAGTTCTGACTGTAGTCCTGACTGTAGTCCTTTTACTCCTGACTGTAGTTCTGACTGTAGTTCTGACTGTAGTCCTGACTGTAGTCCTTGTACACCTGACTGTAGTTCTGACTGTAGTCCTGACTGTAGTCCTGACTGTAGTCCTTGTACTCCTGACTGTAGTTCTGACTGTAGTCCTGACTGTAGTCCTGACTGTAGTCCTTTTACTCCTGACTGTAGTTCTGACTGTAGTTCTGACTGTAGTTCTGACTGTAGTCCTGACTGTAGTCCTTGTACTCCTGACTGTAGTCCTGACTGTAGTCCTGACTGTAGTTATTACTGTAGTTCTGACTGTAGTTCTGACTGTTCAGAATGAAGCATCACAGCAGAGGCAGCTATAGACTAGGGGTGTTTCTCAATTTTGAGGACGCTTCCTTGGTCGGGGTTCCGTCAGTACGTCACTCCGACTGACGGACAACTTCTCACTTCAAAAAAGAAGAAGTAATCTAGACTGCAAACTAATTCAACAAGCGAGTGCCTGTTTTTCCTGGCCAAGGACAGGTTACTTGAACACAACACGAGCGTAACGTGTCTTCACGTGGTATATGTCTCGTCTGAAAGGAGTGTAGACAAGTGATGGGAGTTATGGCTCTTTGAAGGGAGCCGGATCTTATGGCTCCGTTCCTTTCAGAGAGACGTTTTAAAGAGACGTTTATTTTAAAGATGGCGGGGTTACTAGGTTTATCTGCGAAATAATCACCAGGATAATGATTGACTATTTCCAGACCTGATGTCAATAATCTGCATTGTAAACATTACACAAGGTGGCGCCATATCCATGTCATCATGTCAGTGAATGCACTTTGAATTGACCCTCTGTATGTGTTAAGTCAATATAGTTGCCTTGCCTTGAATGGAATTCATGCAACTCTAATATTAGATACTGTGTAGTCCTGTAGTGGCGATGGAGATTATTTGTTGACCCTGCTTTAAAGGATATGTAGCCTTTACGAATGGTGCGCTTTATCACTGCCTGGGTTTTGGTTGAAGTGCATCCAAGTGCTGCTGTGTTTTCGCGTTTGGCTCATTTTCCATCTGAAAAACACGTGGTCTACCTGGGGGGTATACTACGAAGCCGGATGTTCTCTTAGCGGCTAACTTCAGGGAAAACTCTGGGTTTCCGGTCCTACGAAGCTGGTTCTCCTTTTAGCGGGCTAGATCTCCATGGTAACTGATGCTGAGCGGCTAACCTTCTCCGGAGCATGTTAGGTTGCAGACTAAGAGCTCAACTCAGTGAAAGCACCGCCTGATGACCAATCAGAGCGCAGTGTGCGGAGTTCAAAGCGATCAAGTCATATCACAGGAGAAAGGAAATACAGAAAAGCTGCCGTTGCAGGAAAGACGGCCGGCAGAAATCACGTCTGTGTGAACGTGAACATGAATAGAATATCACCTCCATCTTCAGAGCAATCTGACTATTATAACATTAGCGTTAAGAAAGCTCTTAGATATCTGCCTCAGCATCAGTACCCGGATCAGAGTACACTAAGTCCAGTCAGCATCAGTACCCGGATCAGAGTACACTAAGTCCAGTCAGCATCAGCACCCGGATCAGAGTACACTAAGTGCAGTCAGCATCAGTACCCGGATCAGAGTACACTAAGTCCAGTCAGCATCAGTACCCGGATCAGAGTACACTAAGTCCAGTCAGCATCAGCACCCGGATCAGAGTACACTAAGTGCAGTCAGCATCAGTACCCGGATCAGAGTACACTAAGTCCAGTCAGCATCAGTACCCGGATCAGAGTACACTAAGTCCAGTCAGCATCAGCACCCGGATCAGAGTACACTAAGTCCAGTCAGCATCAGTACCCGGATCAGAGTACACTAAGTCCAGTCAGCATCAGTACCCGGATCAGAGTACACTAAGTCCAGTCAGCATCAGCACCCGGATCAGAGTACACTAAGTGCAGTCAGCATCAGTACCCGGATCAGAGTACACTAAGTCCAGTCAGCATCAGTACCCGGATCAGAGTACACTAAGTGCAGTCAGCATCAGCACCCGGATCAGAGTACACTAAGTCCAGTCAGCATCAGTACCCGGATCAGAGTACACTAAGTGCAGTCAGCATCAGCACCCGGATCAGAGTACACTAAGTCCAGTCAGCATCAGCACCCGGATCAGAGTACACTAAGTGCAGTCAGCATCAGTACCCGGATCAGAGTACACTAAGTCCAGTCAGCATCAGTACCCGGATCAGAGTACACTAAGTGCAGTCAGCATCAGCACCCGGATCAGAGTACACTAAGTCCAGTCAGCATCAGTACCCGGATCAGAGTACACTAAGTGCAGTCAGCATCAGCACCCGGATCAGAGTACACTAAGTCCAGTCAGCATCAGTACCCGGATCAGAGTACACTAAGTGCAGTCAGCATCAGCACCCGGATCAGAGTACACTAAGTCCAGTCAGCATCAGTACCCGGATCAGAGTACACTAAGTCCAGTCAGCATCAGCACCCGGATCAGAGTACACTAAGTGCAGTCAGCATCAGTACCCGGATCAGAGTACACTAAGTCCAGTCAGCATCAGTACCCGGATCAGAGTACACTAAGTCCAGTCAGCATCAGTACCCGGATCAGAGCACACTGAGTCCAGTCAGCATCAGTACCCGGATCAGAGTACACTAAGTGCAGTCAGCATCAGTACCCGGATCAGAGTACACTAAGTGCAGTCAGCATCAGTACCCGGATCAGAGTACACTAAGTCCAGCCAACATCAGTACCCGGATCAGAGTACATTAAGTACAGCCAACATCAGTACCCGGATCAGAGTACATTAAGTACAGTCAACATCAGTACCCGGATCAGAGTACATTAAGTACAGCCAACATCAGTACCCGGATCAGAGTACACTAAGTCCAGTCAACATCAGTACCCGGATCAGAGTACACTAAGTACAGCCAACATCAGTACCCGGATCAGAGTACACTAAGTCCAGTCAACATCAGTACCCGGATCAGAGTACATTAAGTACAGCCAACATCAGTACCCGGATCAGAGTACACTAAGTCCAGTCAACATCAGTACCCGGATCAGAGTACATTAAGTACAGCCAACATCAGTACCCGGATCAGAGTACACTAAGTCCAGTCAACATCAGTACCCGGATCAGAGTACATTAAGTACAGCCAACATCAGTACCCGGATCAGAGTACACTAAGTCCAGTCAACATCAGTACCCGGATCAGAGTACATTAAGTACAGCCAACATCAGTACCCGGATCAGAGTACACTAAGTACAGTCAACATCAGTACCCGGATCAGAGTACACTTAAGTACAGCCAACATCAGTACCCGGATCAGAGTACACTAAGTCCAGTCAACATCAGTACCCGGATCAGAGTACATTAAGTAACAGCCAACATCAGTACCCGGATCAGAGTACACTAAGTACAGTCAACATCAGTACCCGGATCAGAGTACACTAAGTACAGTCAACATCAGTACCCGGATCAGAGTACACTAAGTCCAGTCAGCATCAGTACCCGGATCAGAGTACACTAAGTCCAGTCAGCATCAGTACCCGGATCAGAGTACACTAAGTCCAGTCAGCATCAGTACCCGGATCAGAGTACACTAAGTCCAGTCAGCATCAGTACCCGGATCAGAGTACACTAAGTCCAGTCAGCATCAGTACCCGGATCAGAGTACACTAAGTCCAGTCAGCATCAGTACCCGGATCAGAGTACACTAAGTCCAGTCAACATCAGTACCCGGATCAGAGTACAGTAAGTCCAGTCAGCATCAGTACCCGGATCAGAGTACACTAAGTCCAGTCAGCATCAGTACCCGGATCAGAGTACAGTAAGTCCAGTCAGCATCAGTACCCGGATCAGAGTACACTAAGTCCAGTCAGCATCAGTACCCGGATCAGAGTACACTAAGTCCAGTCAGCATCAGTACCCGGATCAGAGTACACTAAGTCCAGTCAGCATCAGTACCCGGATCAGAGTACACTAAGTCCGTCAGCATCAGTACCCGGATCAGAGTACACTAAGTCCAGTCAGCATCAGTACCCGGATCAGAGTACAGTAAGTCCAGTCAGCATCAGTACCCGGATCAGAGTACACTAAGTCCAGTCCACATCAGTACCCGGATCAGAGTACAGTAAGTCCAGTCAGCATCAGTACCCGGATCAGAGTACACTAAGTCCAGTCCACATCAGTACCCGGATCAGAGTACACTAAGTACAGTCAGCATCAGTACCCAGATCAGAGTACACTAAGTCCAGTCAGCATCAGTACCCGGATCAGAGTACACTAAGTACAGTCAGCATCAGTACCCAGATCAGAGTACAGTAAGTCCAGTCAGCATCAGTACCCGGATCAGAGTACACTAAGTACAGTCCACATCAGTACCCGGATCAGAGTACACTAAGTCCAGTCCACATCAGTACCCGGATCAGAGTACACTAAGTACAGTCAGCATCAGTACCCAGATCAGAGTACACTAAGTCCAGTCAGCATCAGTACCCGGATCAGAGTACACTAAGTACAGTCAGCATCAGTACCCAGATCAGAGTACACTAAGTCCAGTCAGCATCAGTACCCGGATCAGAGTACACTAAGTCCAGTCCACATCAGTACCCGGATCAGAGTACACTAAGTCCAGTCAGCATCAGTACCCGGATCAGAGTACACTAAGTACAGTCAGCATCAGTACCCAGATCAGAGTACACTGAGTCCAGTCAGCATCAGTACCCGGATCAGAGTACACTAAGTACAGTCAGCATCAGTACCCGGATCAGAGTACAAAGTACAGTCAGCATCAGTACCCGGATCAGAGTACACTAAGTACAGTCAGCATCAGTACCCAGATCAGAGTACACTGAGTCCAGTCAGCATCAGTACCCGGATCAGAGTACACTGAGTACAGTCCACATCAGTACCCGGATCAGAGTACACTAAGTCCAGTCAGCATCAGTACCCGGATCAGAGTACACTGAGTACAGTCCACATCAGTACCCGGATCAGAGTACACTAAGTCCACCCCATCTCACTCCTCGTGCTGAAACCTGCCAATCAGAGTAGGGGCGGGTCTTCACAGAACACGTTTGGGGAACAAAATCAAGCTTTTAAAAAGGCGAGTGGATTTTGGCAGGCAGTGAGTGCGGACCAACGATTGAACGATAACAAGAACGGCTCTCACCAAGTAGGACTCGGTTCCCCTCGTTCGTACCAAAGAGCCGTTCAAAAGAATCGGCTCGTTCGCGACCGACACATCACTAGTGTCGACTCGAGTGCTGACGGAGAGCACCGGAACGCCGCTCCAGCTCTTCAGATATACAGTGCCCATAAGGAGCCGTGCACACGCCGCAGTGTTTGCGTGGCTGGGTCTTCAGTTGTAAGCACAGTGGCGATCTGTTGTTAGCATCTGGTTAGCTAGCTATGCTAACGGATTTAAAGGTGAGGTCCCCCCTAGAGGAGGTTAGGACCCCCCCCACTTAAACCATGTCCACATGGATAGGAAACTGAATACATTTGCACACATCTTGTGTCCATATCTTTCTGTTTTGGCACGCGGTGCATGCCACACCGTGCACGTGGTGCATGCCACACTGTGTTCAGTCACGGCACGGCCCTCGGAGGATGTTGTAAAAAGGTAAAGGAAAAAGGTTCCCCCCCCCCCCCCTGTAAATAATAATAAAAACCCTTGATTTATAACATCTCTGTGTCCTGATCTGAGTATGTTATAAAGAGCAGTTCATTGAAGCATCAAAGCTGGCCTTTGTCGGACGGCACAGTACGCGGTTTCTTCCTGCTCCCTGGGCGGTGGCGAAGTCGATAGGGTCTCGGCTTGGCAACTGGAAGGTCACCAGTTCAAGTCCCGGCAAGACCAAGTGCTACCGAGGTGTCCCTGAGCAAGGCACCGTTCCCCACACTGCTCCCCGGGCGCCGTTCAAAATGGCAGCACATTGCTCCGAACACTAGGACGGGTCGAATGCAGAGAAACAATTTCCCCACGAGGATTAATAAAGTATATCACCGTCTTCATAGTTCTCTCTTTTCACCTGAGTGTTAGACTGCTGTTTCTGACCTGTGTGACATCATCATCCTGTGACCTGTGTGACATCATCATCCTGTGACCTGTGTGACATCATCATCATCATCATCATGTTGTGATGAAGATTTTTTAACTGAAACGTCCATTTGACTAATCTGAAGGATTTAGTCTGAGTTGAGATTACTGTTTAATCACCTTTAATCTACACACACACACACACACACACACACACACACACACACACACACACACACACACACACCCACACACACACACACTCTCAGTGTTACTGTGCTGGAAGCGGCAGCTCTGTGGTTCTGGTGTAGTAACGTATCGGGCTGACTGACCCGGTGACTCCTGAGGACCAATCAGATTGAAGGGGTTCTGTTCAGTTCAAATGATAATAACTCCGCTTTATGAAAGAGACCATTACAGTGGAGACAGATAACTGTGTGTGTGTGTGTGTGTGTGTGTGGGTTCGCTGACGACCGGCTCGGTCGCTGACGACCGGCTGGGTCGCTGACGAACGGCTCGGTCGCTGACGAACGGCTCGGTCGCTGACGAACGGCTCGGTTCGCTGACGACCGGCTGGGTCGCTGACGACCGGCTGGGTCGCTGACGAACGGCTGGGTTCGCTGACGACCGGCTGGGTCGCTGACGACCGGCTGGGTCGCTGACGACCGGCTGGGTTCGCTGACGACCGGCTGGGTTCGCTGACGACCGGCTGGGTTCGCTGACGACCGGCTGGGTTCGCTGACGACCGGCTGGGTTCGCTGACGACCGGCTGGTTCGCTGACGAACGGCTGGGTCGCTGACGAACGGCTCGGTCGCTGACGACCGGCTGGGTTCGCTGACGACCGGCTGGGTCGCTGACGAACGGCTCGGTCGCTGACGACCGGCTCGGTTCGCTGACGACCGGCTGGGTCGCTGACGACCGGCTCGGTCGCTGACGACCGGCTCGGTTCGCTGACGACCGGCTCGGTCGCTGACGACCGGCTGGGTTTGCTGACGACCGGCTCGGTCGCTGACGACCGGCTCGGTTCGCTGACGACCGGCTCGGTCG
>NW_027262866.1:0-21628 GCF_902827115.2 Pseudochaenichthys georgianus | reverse complement strand
TTAAATTAGAGACACTAGATACTGATATACACCTGAACATCAGCAGGAGAGGACTCTTTAAAGTAGAGACACTACATACTGATATACACCTGAACATCAGCAGGAGAGGACTCTTTAAATTAGAGACACTAGATACTGATATACACCTGAACATCAGCAGGAGAGGACTCTTTAAAGTAGAGACACTACATACTGATATACACCTGAACATCAGCAGGAGAGGACTCTTTAAAGTAGAGACACTACGTACTGATATACACCTGAACATCAGCAGGAGAGGACTCTTTAAAGTAGAGACACTACATACTGATATACACCTGAACATCAGCAGGAGAGGACTCTTTAAAGTAGAGACACTACATACTGATATACACCTGAACATCAGCAGGAGAGGACTCTTTAAAGTAGAGACACTACATACTGATATACACCTGAACATCAGCAGGAGAGGACTCTTTAAATTAGAGACACTAGATACTGATATACACCTGAACATCAGCAGGAGAGGACTCTTTAAAGTAGAGACACTACATACTGTGGGAAATCGGGTTGGCTTCACATTATTCCTGCTGCTTGGATTAAATCATAGATCTCCTTTCACCCCTCCCCCCAAGGTCCAAAGTAGGTTTATCGATCGGCTTACTAAAATAATCCACAACGGGGGAAAAGGAAAGAAAATAACTAATATTGATTTATGACAGCTTGTTTATAATTAAATAGCGGAATAACTAACGGCACCGGAGGGACGGGGATGAAAGAGGATTATGAGGATGAGGATGTCTTCTTCTTCCTGTCCGTGCACATTAATATCTTCCTGTGCCAGATGTTAGCTGTTTAACAGAGCAGGTGTGCCATAACACATGTGTGTGGAAACTGAATACTGTATGTGATCAAGGGCTTTTTAATAAGACAGCACAGCAATAGAAAGGAGAGAGTGTGGAGAGAAATGTAGAGGATGGCAGAGAGAGGAGAATTAAAGAAGTTTTGGGAAAAGATTATAAAAAGATTAAGATTTTTAAATTATGATTTGGCGCCCCCTGGTGGTTGGAAAGCTGATATTGCAACTTGTAAAAAGTGCTGGACACATCTGCTGTATAGATTTAATCAGACATATCGTCTTACATTCCTCATTGTTCGTAGAAATAGTAGTGTGACAAATATCATTCATCAGTGAACTCTCAAACTTGTACGATGTGAGGGTCTAATGACAGAGGGTCTAAGGACAGAGGGTCTGAGGACAGAGGGTCTGAGGACAGAGGGTCTAAGGACAGAGGGTCTGAGGACAGAGGGTCTGAGGACAGAGGGTCTAAGGACAAAGGGTCTGAGGACAGAGGGTCTGAGGACAGAGGGTCTGAGGACAGAGGGTCTGAGGACAGAGGGTCTAAGGACAGAGGGTCTGAGGACAGAGGGTCTGAGGACAGAGGGTCTGAGGACAGCGAGATAAAGGACAGAGGGTTTAAGGACAGAGAGTCAAAGGACAGAGGGTCCGAGGACAGAGGGTCTGAGGACAGAGAGTCAAAGGACAGAGGGTCTGAGGACAGAGGGTCTAAGGATAGAGGGTCTGAGGACAGAGGGTATAAGGACAGAGGGTCTAAGGACAGAGGGTCTGAGGACAGAGGGTCTAAGGATAGAGGGTCTGAGGACAGAGGGTATAAGGACAGAGGGTCTAAGGACAGAGGGTCTGAGGACAGAGGGTATAAGGACAGAGGGTCTAAGGACAGAGGGTCTGAGGACAGAGGGTATAAGGACAGAGGGTCTAAGGACAGAGGGTCTAAGGACAGAGGGTCTGAGGACAGAGGGTATAAGGACAGAGGGTCTAAGGACAGAGGGTCTGAGGACAGAGGGTCTAAGGACAGAGGGTCTGAGGACAGAGGGTATAAGGACAGAGGGTCTAAGGACAGAGGGTCTAAGGACAGAGGGTGTCGTATTGTCATACTGATATTCTGTACAAACTGTGAAGTCCACTGAGACAAATGTAACATTGTGATATTGGGCTATAAATAAACATTGATTGATGGATTGGTTGATTTACTGATTGATTGGTTGATTTACTGATTGACTGATTGGTTGATTGATTGATTGATTGACTGACTGATTGGTTGATTGATTGACTGATTGACTGATTGGTTGATTGATTGATTGACTGACTGATTGGTTGATTGATTGACTGATTGACTGATTGGTTGATTTACTGATTGATTGACTGATTGATTGGTTGATGATTGATGATTGATTGGTTGATTTACTGATTGATTGACTGATTGATTGGTTGATGATTGATTGGTTGATTTACTGATTGATTGACTGATTGATTGGTTGATTTATTGACTGATTGATTGAAACTGTTCCTTTTTTACCAAACATTGTTTATTTGTTCAGCTGACACAGAAATGGTGTTTTAACCTGACATTGCAGAGACTCCCCACGAGGGGGCAGCAGAGTGTAAACAGCAACAACCTGACATCTTGATCATCCCTGCATGTAGTTCCGAAGAGTGCCATTATACTTGAGATTTAAAAACATATACTGATATATTCAAATTGCATCCAGCTCATGTAGAAGAGTGTGTACGTGCGCCCCCCCCCCCCCCCTTATAATGAAACGTGCAGCAGGGAGAGTCAACTAAATAAAGAGAGGGCAGTATCTTGATAACACCAGACAAATAACATCTATATGGAATTTCTTAAAGAAGGAAAGTTCCTGAAAAAACGAGCGAGTCGAGTTTTTTTTGTACGTGTTCAGAGAGTATTCTAAATGATTCTGTATATTTCGTGTTTAGATGCTCCTCTGAATATAGGTCTTTTGTTTTACCGATAATATGTATATGTTGGTTTTAAACATAATGGTTTATTTGTATTGTATTACATTTTTCAAGTAATTTTGTAATTGAATGTCAAAATGTACTCAGATCTTGTACTTGAGTAAAAGTTAGAAGTACTCAGATCTTGTACTTGAGTAAATATAGAAGTACTCAGATCTTGTACTTGAGTAAATGTAGAAGTACTCAGATCTTGTACTTGAGTAAAAGTAGAAGTACTCAGATCTTGTACTTGAGTAGAAGTAGAAGAACTCATATCTTGTTCTTGAGTAAAAGTAGAAGTACTCAGATCTTGTACTTGAGTAAAAGTAGAAGCACTCAGATCTTGCACTTGAGTAAAAGTAGAAGTACTCAGATATTGTACTTGAGTAGAAGTAGAAGTACTCAGATGTTGTACTTGAGTAAAAGTAGAAGTACTCAGATCTTGTACTTGAGTAAAAGTAGAAGTACTCAGATATTGTACTTGAGTAAATGTAGAAGTACTCAGAACTTGTACTTGAGTAGAAGTAGAAGAACTCATATCTTGTTCTTGAGTAAAAGTAGAAGTACTCAGATCTTGTACTTGAGTAAAAGTAGAAGTACTCAGATCTTGTACTTGAGTAAAGTAAAGTAGAAGTACTCAGATTGTACTTGAGTAAAAGTAGAAGTACTCAGATTGTACTTGAGTAAAAGTAGAAGTACTCAGATCTTGTCTTGAGTAAAAGTAGAAGTACTCAGATCTTGTACTTGAGTAAAAGTAGAAGTACTCAGATCTTGTACTTGAGTAAAGTAGAAGTACTCAGATCTTGTTCTTGAGTAAAAGTTAGAAGTACTCTGATCTTGTACTTGAGTACAAGTAGAAGTACTCAGATTTTGTACTTGAGTAAAAGTAGAAGTACTCAGATCTTGTTCTTGAGTAAAAGTAGAAGTACTCAGATCTTGTACTTGAGTAAAAGTAGAAGTACTCAGATCTTGTTCTTGAGTAAAAGTAGAAGTACTCTGATCTTGTACTTGAGTACAAGTAGAAGTACTCAGATTTTGTACTTGAGTAAAAGTAGAAGTACTCAGATCTTGTTCTTGAGTAAAAGTAGAAGTACTCAGATCTTGTACTTGAGTAAAAGTAGAAGTACTCAGATCTTGTTCTTGAGTAAAAGTAGAAGTACTCTGATCCTGTACTTGAGTAAAAGTAGAAGTACTCAGATCTTGTACTTGAGTAAAAGTAGAAGTACTCAGGTCTTGTACTTGAGTAAAAGTAGAAGTACCAGAGTGTAGGAATACTCTGTTACAGTAAAAGTCCTGCATTCAAAATGTTCCTCAAGTGAAAGTAGAAAAGTATTCTCATCTAAATATAGTGAAAGACAGTGAAAGTATTCGTTGTGCAGATTGGTCCATTTCAGAATAATATATATGATATGTTTTATAATGATTGATCATGAAAGTGTTCTCAAAGCTGGTGAAGGTGCAGCTAGTCTGAAGTACTTTGTAGACTGCAGGGTAGCTGGTGAAGGTGCAGCTAGTCTGAAGTACTTTGTAGACTGCAGGGTAGCTGGTGAAGGTGCAGCTAGTCTGAAGTACTTTGTAGACTGCAGGGTAGCTGGTGAAGGAGCAGCTAGTCTGAAGTACTTTGTAGACTGCAGGGTAGCTGGTGAAGGTGCAGCTAGTCTGAAGTACTTTGTAGACTGCAGGGTAGCTGGTGAAGGTGCAGCTAGTCTGAAGTACTTTGTAGACTGCAGGGTAGCTGGTGAAGGTGCAGCTAGTCTGAAGTACTTTGTAGACTGCAGGGTAGCTGGTGAAGGTGCAGCTAGTCTGAAGTACTTTGTAGACTGCAGGGTAGCTGGTGAAGGTGCAGCTAGTCTGAAGTACTTTGTAGACTGCAGGGTAGCTGGTGAAGGTGCAGCTAGTCTGAAGTACTTTGTAGACTGCAGGGTAGCTGGTGGAGGTGCAGCTAGTCTGAAGTACTTTGTAGACTGCAGGGTAGCTGGTGGAGGTGCAGCTAGTCTGAAGTACTTGGTAGACTGCAGGGTAGCTGGTGAAGGTGCAGCTAGTCTGGAGTACTTTGTAGACTGCAGGGTAGCTGGTGGAGGTGCAGCTAGTCTGGAGTACTTTGTAGACTGCAGGGTAGCTGGTGGAGGTGCAGCTAGTCTGAAGTACTTGGTAGACTGCAGGGTAGCTGGTGGATTTACTCCAGGTGGAACTAAAGTCTGATTCAACACTTGATTATATTTCACATCATTCATCCAGATCTGTGAAGTAACTAAAGGGATTAAATACATGAAGTGGAGTAGAAGTACAGAGTAGCAGTTCAATGGAAATACGCAAGTAAAGTGTCTCAACATTGTACTGAAGTACTTGAGCACTTCCCACCTCTGCTAACATGACTGTAAGCCGACATGTCTCCAATGTAAAACAAAGCTTGCATCATCAGGCTCAACCGGATGTATGAGCATGACACATATTGTGGTCATTGTTAAAAGAAACGACTCTGACAGCGCAGTAGCGTAACATGGTACTTAAATACTTGACTATATGCACGTAGTGACTTCCCACAGAGTGTACACTGATGGTAGCTTGCTAAAGGTTGGATCTAAATCTCTTTTATTTATCTCCTGATATCCCCCCCCCCCCCCCTTGCGCCTGTCACAGCTGCAGCCTCCCAGAAATCTGACGCATCTGTAAAGTAACTAAAGGTATTAAATACATGTAGTGGAGTAAAAGTACACCATCTAGGCTACCTCTGAACTGTAGTGGAGTAGAAGTACAGAGCAGCATTCAATGGAAATACTCAAGTAAAGTACAAGTAGGCTACCTCAAAATTGTACTTGAGTAAATCTACTTAGTTACTTCCCTCCCACCTCTGCTGTTTACATATGTTAAACTGATGGTCGCTTGCTAGAGGTGGAATATAAATCTCTTGTATGTATCTCCTGCCCCCCCCCCCCCCCCCCCCCCCCATCCCCCATCTGTCACAGCTGCAGCCTCCCAGAAATCTGACGCGTTTTTCGCATTTCCTGCAGCAAGAGAGCCGGAGACAGCAGTCTCGTTCCGGGGGGGAGGCATCCAGAGGTCTGTCCACGGGAAGTCAACATCAGGCCGTGCACCGAGGACCAGGAACCCCCCTTTACATCCCCGTGATCCGCCCCTCCTCTGCGGCTCTCTGCTCGCTGCAGTCCGGCTGAAACACCCCACACGCACCGGTCCTCTGGAGCCTCACAGCCCGGCTCACGGTGCGATGAAACCCGGGCTTTATTCTTCCAGGGAGTCCCGCTGCTGCAGTGTTGCTTAACGAGGATACACATCTGGGGCCTTTTGCGCGTTTGTTGTTGTGGCCGTGCACGTCTGAGGAACGCTGCCCCTGGTTATCTGTTGCTGCAGATCATTTTTTGACAAGTGTAAGGGGAGTGCAAGACGCTGACTCTGAGGAAAACATGTTTTAAATGTGGATTTCTCCCCGTTGGTATTCCACTGGAAGGAGTTCTGGCCGCAGGACCACCGGTCGAAACGCTAACTCTGATTAAAAACAGTTTTTGAAGGAGGTATATTTGGATTTGTCTGCGTTGTATTCCAAGAGCAGCACCGCTCAAACGCGTTCTGATGAAAACATGTTTGTGGATTGAACTGCGTAATTACTCCACTGAGGATCGCTGCCAGTGTGTTTCTGGATAACCCTGGGTGTGTACTTTCCACTGTAAACAAGTTGTAAGCAGTAGTGTTGTTGGAGACCCTCTGCCATGGTGATCTTCAACGGGCAGCTGAAGATCCGGATCCGCGAGGCTCTGGATCTGAAGCCCACGGCCTGGTCTCTGCGTCACGCCGTCGGCCCGAAGACCCAGAGCTTCCTCCTGGACACGTACATCGCCCTGAACGTGGATGATTCCCGCGTGGGGCAGACCTCCACCAAGCAGAAGACCAACAGCCCGAACTGGAACCATGAGTTCTGCACGGAGGTGCACGAGGGCCGGAGGCTCGAGCTCTCCGTGTTCCACGACGCGCCGATCGGATGCGACGACTTCGTGGCGAACTGCATCATCCAGTTTGAAGACATCCTGCACAGCGGGAGCAAGCACTTCGAGAACTGGGTGAGATGCTGTGAGGCCTCAAGGAGTAGCGGACTCTGAGGTGTTAGTCAAGCCGTGAGAGTAGAAGTACCAGAGTGAATACTCTGGTACGTGTAGAGTCCTGCATTCAAAGTGTTAAGTAGTCAAAGTCAACTTTATTGTCAATCTGTCAGTGTGCTGTACAGACGGAGAGATCGAAATGACGTTTCCCACAATCCCGAAAACAAAAATAAATGTTTATAAAAATATGTATGCAAATATATAATACACAATCAAAATACACATGTATACATATGCACACATTAAGACCTAAATAAAAACACATCAATCAACAAAATAACAGTCACTTCAATATCTTTGAGTATATCTTGTAGGCTACTTGAGTACAAGTAGAAGTACTCAGGTCTTTGAGTAAAAGTAGAAGTACTCAGGTTTTGTACTTGACTAAAAGTAGAAGTACCAGAGTGTAGGAATACAATGTTACAAGTAAAAGTCCTGCATTCAAAATGTTACTCAAGTAAAAGTAGAAGTACTGAGATTTTGTACTTGAGTAAAAGTAGAAGTACTCAGGTCTTGTACTTAGTAAAAGTAGAAGTACTGCGATATTGTACTTGAGTAAAAGTAGAAGTACTCCGATCTTTTAGTAAAATTAGAAGTACTCAGATCTTTGAGTAAAAGTAGAAGTACTCAGATCTTTGAGTAAAAGTAGAAGTACTCTGGTACTCAGGTCAGTACCAGAGTGTAAGGAATACAATGTTACAAGTTAAAGTCCTGCATTCAAAGTACACACACGTCAAAAAAGTACTTGAGTATTTTCATTTAAAGCTACTTTATACTTCTACTCCACTACGTTAGAGGCTATTGTACTATTCAAAGTTTACATATAAAAACACACGAAGGGATGCAACACTATATTTTCTTTTAAATATGCACAGTATTTCAAAACATATGTAAAGGTGGCTCTACTTTGACAAACTACAACATTACAATGACATGTATTTAAAAACCTGTATAGAAGAGCCTTTCTACATACTTGTACTCTTGATACACAAAGTACATCTTACTGACCAATTATCAGAACACTCCACTCCTGAGATGTGACACCTACATTACATTAGTGTCCCCTGGTCTCCAGCTGTGTGCGTCACTCTTTAGTGTCCCCTGGTCTCCAGCTGTGTGCGTCACTCTTTAGTGTCCCCTGGTCTCCAGCTGTGTGCGTCACTCTTTAGTGTCCCCTGGTCTCCCAGCTGTGTGCGTCACTCTTTAGTGTCCCCTGGTCTCCCAGCTGTGTGCGTCACTCTTTAGTGTCCCCTGGTCTCCCAGCTGTGTGCGTCACTCTTTAGTGTCCCCTGGTCTCCCAGCTGTGTGCGTCACTCTTTAGTGTCCCCTGGTCTCCCAGCTGTGTGCGTCACTTTTTAGTGTCCCCTGGTCTCCCAGCTGTGTGCATCACTCTTTAGTGTCCCCTGGTCTCCCAGCTGTGTGCGTCACTCTTTAGTGTCCCCTGGTCTCCAGCTGTGTGCGTCACTCTTTAGTGTCCCCTGGTCTCCCAGCTGTGTGCGTCACTCTTTAGTGTCCCCTGGTCTCCCAGCTGTGTGCGTCACTCTTTAGTGTCCCCTGGTCTCCCAGCTGTGTGCGTCACTCTTTAGTGTCCCCTGTTCTCCCAGCTGTGTGCGTCACTCTTTAGTGTCCCCTGGTCTCCCAGCTGTGTGCGTCACTCTTTAGTGTCCCCTGGTCTCCAGCTGTGTGCGTCACTCTTTAGTGTCCCCTGGTCTCCAGCTGTGTGCGTCACTCTTTAGTGTCCCCTGGTCTCCCAGCTGTGTGCGTCACTCTTTAGTGTCCCCTGGTCTCCAGCTGTGTGCGTCACTCTTTAGTGTCCCCTGGTCTCCCAGCTGTGTGCGTCACTCTTTAGTGTCCCCTGGTCTCCAGCTGTGTGTGTCACTCTTTAGTGTCCCCTGTTCTCCCAGCTGTGTGCGTCACTCTTTAGTGTCCCCTGGTCTCCCGGCTGTGTGCGTCACTCTTTAGTGTCCCCTGGTCTCCCGGCTGTGTGCGTCACTCTTTAGTGTCCCCTGGTCTCCCAGCTGTGTGCGTCACTCTTTAGTGTCCCCTGGTCTCCCAGCTGTGTGCGTCACTTTTTAGTGTCCCCTGGTCTCCCAGCTGTGTGCGTCACTCTTTAGTGTCCCCTGGTCTCCCAGCTGTGTGCGTCACTCTTTAGTGTCCCCTGGTCTCCCAGCTGTGTGCGTCACTCTTTAGTGTCCCCTGGTCTCCCAGTTGTGTGCGTCACTCTTTAGTGTCCCCTGGTCTCCCAGCTGTGTGCGTCACTCTTTAGTGTCCCCTGTTCTCCCAGCTGTGTGCGTCACTCTTTAGTGTCCCCTGGTCTCCCGGCTGTGTGCGTCACTCTTTAGTGTCCCCTGGTCTCCCGGCTGTGTGCGTCACTCTTTAGTGTCCCCTGGTCTCCCGGCTGTGTGCGTCACTCTTTAGTGTCCCCTGGTCTCCCAGCTGTGTGCGTCACTCTTTAGTGTCCCCTGGTCTCCCAGCTGTGTGCGTCACTCTTTAGTGTCCCCTAGTCTCCCAGCTGTGTGCGTCACTCTTTAGTGTCCCCTGGTCTCCCAGCTGTGTGCGTCACTCTTTAGTGTCCCCTGGTCTCCCAGCTGTGTGCGTCACTCTTTAGTGTCCCCTGGTCTCCCAGCTGTGTGCGTCACTCTTTAGTGTCCCCTGGTCTCCCAGCTGTGTGCGTCACTCTTTAGTGTCCCCTGGTCTCCCAGCTGTGTGCGTCACTTTTTAGTGTCATTTCATTTCAAACCTTTATTTATACAGATAAATCCCATTGAGATCACTGATCTCTTTTCCAAGGGAGACCTGCTCAAGTAGTTCCACATGAAACATAAAAGCATCAACAGAACAACAAAAGGACATCATACAGCATCATTTACATAATTATCCACATAAACAGGTACCAACAGCTTCCGATTGAGTAGCATCCAACCGAGCTTTAAAAACATTTAGTGGCACCAGATTGTTCAGTTTCCATTTAATTTGCATACTGTTCCAAGACAGAGGAGCTGCATCTAAAAGCTGTCTTCCCTCAGACAGTCCTAGCAGTTGGCACATTTAATAAAACCACAGCATGCGATCTCAGGCAGTAGCCACTTACAATTCTCCGTGAGATCAGGGAGCAGATATAAGATGGAAGTTTCCCTAACATGGCTTTGTATATAAAGATGTACCAGAGACTGAGCCTCCGTACAGTTAGTGAAGGCAGACCAGCCCTTGCATACAGGGTGCAGTGATGGGTTAATGCTTTACAGTTAGTCACACATCTCAGAGCGCTGTGATACGCAGCATCTAACTGGACCAGGCAATGGGCCGGTGCATTCATATAGACCAGATCCCCAGAGTCCAGCACAGGTCAAAGGTCACAGAGCCTCTTCCTGGCCTCAAGCGAGAAACAGGACTTGTTCCTGTAGAAGAACCCTAGCCTCACCCTCAGCTTTTTAAGCAGCTTAGTGACCTGAAGTTTAAAAGAGAGACAATCATCAAGCCAGATACCCAGGCATTTGTAACAGGCAACAACTTCAAGTTTTGTTCCTTGCATAGTAACAATATCTAAAACAGGCTCTGGTGTCTGTTTAGCTTTAGAAAAGAGCATTACCTTGGTTTGATCCACATTTAAAGAAGCTTTAGTTCAGAGAGCTGAGTCTGAATAGTGTTAAAAACAGCCTGTAATGAAACACCAGCCTCCTGAATGAGGGACCTGCACAGAACATCACGGTATCATCCGCATAATGTAAAGTAGCTTCATCCACATGTTCCCCTAAGCTGTTGATGTAGATGGAGAATAAAAGTGGTCCTGAAACAGAACCTTGTGGTACACCATTAGTGATGTTTAACCACTCAGAAGACAGCCCATCAAAGTGAACACATGGGGACCTTTCAGAGAGGTAGTTCTCAAACCACCCACTGCATGGCTGGACATGCCGATACTGAGCAGCCTCTGCTTTAAAATGAGATGATCGACGTGTCAAACGCTTTGGAAAGGTCAACAAACAGAGCTGCACAACTCTGCTTATTATCTAAAATACTCTCCTCATCGTTCACCACTTTCATCGTGGCAGTGATGGTGCTGCGCTGCTTTCTGAAGCCTGACTGATGTTTAGACAGGATGTCATGGTTACATAGAAACTCCTTTACCTGTTCACTCACTAGGCGTTCAAGAGCCTGAGCCGGAACTGACAGCTTAGAGATGGCCTATAGTTATTCAATAAGGTGGCCTCCCCTCCTTTCAGCAGAGGCAGGACATACACTGACTTCGTGCTGAGGGAGAGGATAAAAAGAGAAGTGAGAGGTGGAGCGATAACATCTGCAGTTATCTTTAAAAAGAAAGGTTCCACGTTGTCCGGACCGGCCGGTTTCCTAGGATCTAACTTGGTTAAAGCTTCACGAACAACATCAACAGTAAAACGGGTAAAACTGAAAGGGTTTACCAACACACGTGTCCCCTGGTCTCCCAGCTGTGTGCGTCACTCTTTAGTGTCCCCTGGTCTCCCAGCTGTGTGCGTCACTCTTTAGTGTCCCCTGGTCTCCCAGCTGTGTGCGTCACTCTTTAGTGTCCCCTGGTCTCCCAGCTGTGTGCATCACTTTTTAGTGTCCCCTGGCCTCCCAGCTGTGTGCGTCACTCTTTAGTGTCCCCTGGTCTCGTTGTGTTCTGAGCTTCTTCAGCGTCTGGTTTCTGCAGCTTGTAGTAGACGCTGCATGTCTCCTCAAGTTGCTGAAGATCTTTCTTCATGAGGAACGTTTGTGTTTTTATATCTGCAGCCTTTCTGAAGCGGCAGCGTGTTCCTCCTTATGGAAATGTTTTGGACCGTGGCAGCATGTCAGCATCTGTCGGCCACCGTGCCTTTCTGCTGAATATTATGCAGCAGGTCATTTCCAAGTGATGCTGAGTAGGTTGTGAAATCAAAACAAAGCGCTTTAAAGAGGCTTAAAGGCTCCATCCCTTTGCTCTGTGGGGGCTTGTGACACACACACACACACACACACACACACACACACACACACACACACACACACACACACACACACACACACACACATACACACACACACACAGCTCATTGTTGTCTGAAGCTGCTGAAGCAGACGGATGTCGGAGTGTTTTATTGATGAGGCCGTCGGGTCCTTTAGAGTCGGAGAGGTTCCATCATGGCCGACCTCTCTTTGACGATTCTTCTACTGGTTTGTAATCTTTGATCTTGGTCGACGAAGACTTCTTCAGTTGAAGAGTCAGTTGTCCTGCTTTTTCAAGCTGAATCTTATTTCCAAGAGCTTTATGTATGTATGAGCACATCTTACGGTGCTACTGCGTGGTTCTCTGAACACGTATGTTCTGGAAGTAAACAATGGAGGTGTTTGAGAGCTTAGAAGAGAACCAACCAAGATATGTAGGATCAGAAATGACGTTGTCTAAATGAAACCATGAGCACAGACTGCAGTTTAAAAAAGCAGAATAAAATCTGAGCCGACAGAAAATGCTCAGTTTTTGTTGAACACGCAGTTCAGCTCACACACACAGTTTTATGAACACACAGGTTCTCCTGCTGAATCAAAACAGAACACATGAAGCAAAGAAAGAGAAAACCACGAAGTAGATTCAGGCGGTGTGTCACGGTGTGCAGGAAGCAGGACCCAGACCAGAGTAACAGTAATTCCTTTATTCCAAGGCTATATATACACAAAGACAGAACAGGACACTCACCGAAGACCACGTCAATACACAAGACGAACCGACCAAGACAGACAGAAAAACCAGAACACAAGACTAAATCACACAAACAAGACACAGGTGAGGAGGGAGGAGAACACAGGGGCACCAGGTGAACACAATCGGGTCATCAGACACACCGGGGAAACTAACGACAGAAAACCACAGACAGATCGAGACAAGACAAAACACAACGCAGACAGATCTTAACACAGTAGAACAGGGGTCTCAAACTCAAGGCCCGGGGGCCAAATCCGGCCCGCGACTTCATTTCATGCGGCCCCTCAAGAGATTGCAAAGAATATAATATGTTTATTATACGGTTACATGCCGATTTACAGAAGCTCGTTGCCCATAAACTACATGTCCCACAATGCATCTCAAATTTGACTTTTTTCTCAGAATTTGACTTTTTTTCTCAGAACAAGTTTTTTTCTCAGAATTTCACTTATTTTCTTCAAAATATTATTTTTTTCTCAGAATTAGATTTTTTTTTAAAATCATTTTGTGACATTCTCACTGAAGAGACTTGCAATGATTTGCCCTAGACTTCTGCTTTCAGACGTAGTTAATTATGAAGTTATTACCCTATCCGATAATAATCCAATGCAGAGGCAATAATGTAATATAATACATTATTTTATATATATTTAATATTTATATATGTATTTTTATATAGTCTTAAAGTCACAACCGGCCCTTTGAGTGCAACCGTAATGCTGATGTGGCCCGCGAAGAAATTGAGTTTGACCCCCCTGCAGTAGAAGAATAGATTCTCACTTAAAGTATTCTCCTACAGAACAGAACAGCTGACAGAGAAGAGAGAACGTCTGATCCTTTCCAACACACACTAAAACCTCCTGGGACCCGAGGTGTCTTCATATTTCCTTTTGTTCGTGATTTCCTTCCTATTTAGGGTTCAAAAAACATCTTGGAATTCAGTCTTTTTTTATTTTATTTTATTTTAAAAATGTTCCAGTATGTCCACTGCAGAGGACGTCGGGACCATTAGTTTGAAAAGACAGCCACAATTAACAGATGGACTATGTAAGGTATTATGGTTACAGAGTGATATTAATACAATAATACTTTCACCTTTATTTAAACATGAATAAGTAATTGATCTGAACATCGCTGTTTATTTGGTCAATCTATTTGATCTTCAAAGACGTTGTAGTCGATGTAGTGAAAGTCCCTCACTGACTCAGTCGGCACGGGCTGTCGGCTCATCTCGACTAGTTGTATGGATGCTGTCTCCATTCGACCTGCTCACAGAAACAAAGCTTGCATTCCTGAGGCGACTCTCATCGTGGCTCCACTTAAAATAAAAACATGTCGAGCGGGGCCATGTCTTCCCCGCTCGTCCCTATCTGTCTCTCTGTCTGTGCGCTCATGGAGCCTCCTGCACCCCCCCCCCCTTCTTCTTGACCCTCTTCTCTCCCAGGTGTGAAAGCCTCGTCTCTCTCATCATCTGAGAGCTCATCATCTGAATCTCCCTGAACTATCTGGTGCAAAAAATGTCTGCTTCAGTTCCGTCTCCTGCAACGATATTGAGTCATAAAGTCCACGAAGACGGTCCTGACGTCCACTAGAAGGGACGTTATTTGAAAACTTGAATTATTTAATTGCTTTCAGAACTAATTATATAGTTCTTCACATGTTAACAAACAAGAACATGTATGATTTTCATGGTAAAAATTACAATTATTCAACAGTATTTGACTTCTCCTCCTGCTTCTATAACATTTTGTTTTTGGTATGCCAGCCATGTTGGATGAAAAGAAAGAGGAACTTCCCAGCATGCAATTCTAACCAATGACATATCACTGGAAAGCCCAGGATGTCCTCTGTGCAGCACGTCAGGGGCTGATAGAGTAGCTCAAAAGAGTCAAAGGAGATGCATGTTAACAAAATGTCTACTCCAGTGGACATTTCAGGTTTACTAACACTGTACTCCTGCTGGTAATGCTGTTGTACCGTGGGGTTACTGAAGGAGAACGTTGTTACGGCGCACCCAGGGGCCCTCTGTGTTGAACAAGTCTCGACTTAACATACATGATGACGAATCAGATAAAGTGCACTTCACTTCCAGGGAACTGAGCGGTTCGTGTCGTATCTCAGTGAGTAATGTTAATGTAAGCGATACGGAGAAAGGCCTCTCGTGGAGTGGGCTTCCCTCCTCGAGGCGAGCAGAGGCTCTTCTTCAAAGCTCGGTGTGTCGAGTTCAAAGAGAACGTTGGGAACACCAATCGACTGCACGGACGTATCGGGCTGGAGCAGTTAGAGGCAGGACGCTCGAAAGACACTTTTACAAATTAAATGTGGTGCAGGATTTCTTTCTCTCTCTCTTCTGAAGACAGAATAATAATAATACAAGACATGAAGGCGTGATGTTGTTGTCATAAAGCCAAGACTGCACCAAATCCGAGCTGATGCCAGATGGGCTTACTGAAACACGAGGGTGCTGAAATACTTTAACCCGTTTTCTCAAAGTATGAAGTGTCCTTGAGGAACACAAAGACGTTTAACAATGTGAGTGTGAATACTGTGTGCTATCTGTCATAAACATCTACGTAGGACACTTTAACATGTGCAGTGGATAAGGGCCTACAGCAGCCATTTAATCCAACCAATCAGAGCAGACTGGGCTCTGGTTTCAGACAGATGGTGAAAAGAGGCAGTATGAGAAAAATAAAGTGCTTTTTGAAGAGGACTCTTTAAAGTAGAGACACTACATACTGATATACACCTGGACATCAGCAGGAGAGGACTCTTTAAAGTGCAGACACTACACACTAATATACACCTGAACATGAGCAGAAGAGGACTCTTTAAAGTAGAGATACTACATACTGATATACACCTGAACATCAGCAGGAGAGGACTCTTTAAAGTGCAGACACTACACACTGATATACACCTGCACATCAGCAGGAGAGGACTCTTTAAAGTAGACACACTACATACTGATATACACCTGAACATCAGCAGGAGAGGACTCTTTAAAGTAGACACACTACATACTGATATACACCTGAACATCAGCAGAATAGGACTCTTTAAAGTAGAGACACTACATACTGATATACACCTGAACATCAGCAGGAGAGGACTCTTTAAAGTAGAGACACTACATACTGATATACACCTGAACATCAGCAGGAGAGGACTCTTTAAAGTAGAGACACTACATACTGATATACACCTGAACATCAGCAGGAGAGGACTCTTTAAAGTAGACACACTACATACTGATATACACCTGAACATCAGCAGGAGAGGACTCTTTAAAGTAGACACACTACATACTGATATACACCTGAACATCAGCAGAATAGGACTCTTTAAAGTAGAGACACTACATACTGATATACACCTGAACATCAGCAGGAGAGGACTCTTTAAAGTAGAGACACTACATACTGATATACACCTGAACATCAGCAGGAGAGGACTCTTTAAAGTAGAGACACTACATACTGATATACACCTGAACATCAGCAGGAGAGGACTCTTTAAAGTAGAGACACTACATACTGATATACACCTGAACATCAGCAGGAGAGGACTCTTTAAAGTGCAGACACTACACACTGATATACACCTGCACATCAGCAGGAGAGGACTCTTTAAAGTAGACACACTACATACTGATATACACCTGAACATCAGCAGGAGAGGACTCTTTAAAGTAGACACACTACATACTGATATACACCTGAACATCAGCAGGAGAGGACTCTTTAAAGTAGACACACTACATACTGATATACACCTGAACATCAGCAGGAGAGGACTCTTTAAAGTAGACACACTACATACTGATATACACCTGACGATCAGCAGGAGAGGACTCTTTAAAGTAGAGACACTACATACTGATATACACCTGAACATCAGCTGGAGAGGACTCTTTAAAGTAGAGAAACTACATACTGATATACACCTGGACATCAGCAGGAGAGGACTCTTTAAAGTAGAGAAACTACATACTGATATACACCTGAACATCAGCTGGAGAGGACTCTTTAAAGTAGAGACACTACATACTGATATACACCTGAACATCAGCAGGAGAGGACTCTTTAAAGTAGAGACATTACATACTGATATACACCTGAACATCAGCAGGAGAGGACTCTTTAAAGTAGAGACACTACATACTGATATACACCTGAACATCAGCAGGAGAGGACTCTTTAAAGTAGAGACATTACATACTGATATACACCTGAACATCAGCAGGAGAGGACTCTTTAAAGTAGAGAAACTACATACTGATATACACCTGAACATCAGCTGGAGAGGACTCTTTAAAGTAGAGACACTACATACTGATATACACCTGAACATCAGCAGGAGAGGACTCTTTAAAGTAGAGACATTACATACTGATATACACCTGAACATCAGCAGGAGAGGACTCTTTAAAGTAGAGGCACTACATACTGATATACACCTGAACATCAGCAGGAGAGGACTCTTTAAAGTAGAGACATTACATACTGATATACACCTGAACATCAGCAGGAGAGGACTCTTTAAAGTAGAGACACTACATACTGATATACACCTGAACATCAGCAGGAGAGGACTCTTTAAAGTAGAGAGACTACATACTGATATACACCTGAACATCAGCAGGAGAGGACTCTTTAAAGTAGAGTCACTACATACTGATATACACCTGAACATCAGCAGGAGAGGACTCTTTAAAGTAGAGACACTACATACTGATATACACCTGAACATCAGCAGGAGAGGACTCTTTAAAGTAGACACACTACATACTGATATACACCTGAACATCAGCAGGAGAGGACTCTTTAAAGTAGAGAGACTACATACTGATATACACCTGAACATCAGCAGGAGAGGACTCTTTAAAGTAGAGAGACTACATACTGTGTGTGAACAGGAACCTCAAACCTTGTTATGGGAAAAATACAAAGTACAAAAAGAAACAGGAGAAATCTAAATGTCACTTCTTGCAAGCCGAAACACAACCTGTCGACGAACAGAACGCATTGGCAGTGAACACACACACACACACACACACACACACACACACACACACACACACACACACACACACACACACACACACACACACACACACACACACACACACACACACACACACACACACACACACACACACACACACACACACACACACACACACACACACACACACACACACACACACACACACACACACACATTACTAAGGCATGCGTAGAGAACAATATGCTACGATACGAAACATGACGGTTCGTGTGAATTCTCCAAAGCATTGACAGCATCTGGACTTCCATCGGCTCGCTCCATCGGCTCCACATACAGACCAAACTAAAGAACCATGTGTTCGGTCAGGTGACATTTCAGTGGCCGCTCTTCTCATAGCTCATTTCAGTTCGAGTTCGTCGGGCTAAGTGCTCTCACAACGTGCTTCCCTAAAAACACACACTCTGATTCATGCAGGTGAGAAGAGATGCTTCACACAAGCCTTGTTATCAGAGAGGCAGGGACCTCCATCCTGTCTGCCTGCCGTCCTGCCTTTCCACCACTGCACCTCTGTATCGGCACTCCCTTTCTGTCCCTCAGGCGTACGTGGGATTGGGACCTGAGCAGGGTTTCTAGAAGTTGTACCATCTTGACGGTAATTCTGCACAATCAGAACCACAACCTGGCGATATGAAATGCAGTATTCAACTCGCAGAAAGCACAATATTGGAGGCTAAATTGTGAACACACCTCTTCAGACTGGCTTTTAATCTGTGAATTATGCTGTATTGCTGTTCTAATCACTTTTAAATTCTATTTTATCATGTTTTATCACCACTGTAAAGCGTCTTTGAGCACCTGGAAAAGCGCTTTGAAATGCAATGTATTATTATTATTATTAAATATATGTTAAAGTACATTTTGGAGCTAGAGATATTCTGGCCTTCGAATCGTTACAAAACTAATTTGTTCGGCACAGATTCTCCGAAAAACAACCCACAAAATAATCATTGAATATACAGTACAGTATTTACACATTTATAATGAGAAGTATGGATCAATCCAAACCAGTGATTAGTTTATCCAAATAATGCAGATTTGGGAATTGTTGGCGATGTTTGGAAGTCTTTACTTACTTTAAATGAATATCCGCTAACATCGATGGATGATCAATCTTTCCATATTTGTATAAAACAGTTTTTTTGCACCACAACATTTTGCAAAGTCGGCAGTAAACACACGTTTTTAAATAGAAGGAAACCAAGCAAAGCAGCTGAATGGATTTCATCTCCAGTCTGGAGCCCCTACCACTACGCATTCAGTTTACCCAATTCATCCATATTTGGGAATCTATGGCGATGTTTGGAAGTCTTTATTTACGTGTAATGAATATCCGCTAACATCAATTGCTTACCTACCCTTCTGTATTTGCATAAAATAGTACTTTTCCACCACAGAATGTTCCAAAGTCTGCACTTTTTAGAATAAAAGGATACCGAACATGCAGCTGAATAGATGTAATCTCCAGTCACTCTTCTCGTCTTTGCCAACTGTCTTTTTGTTTCGATGGTTCGGTTCCCAGCTGTGGTTGTAACGCTGTGGTTCTCCTGCGGTCAGAAAGTGTCAACGATCGTGAATCAGCTGCTGGAGGAAGACGAGGAAGAGGAGGGAACAACGACAACTGTATCTGACAGATCAGCAGGTGAAAGACAACACGCTCCCTGGTTCTGAGGGGCTTCCCACCTCTGCCGCGTCAGTTTGTTACTTTAGATTGTATTAAACTGCTCTTTCTTTCATGTGCAAAGACATCAATGCGACGGAAAGATAAACTCATACAAGCTTTTCGCGCTGAAAGGCCCTTTTCTGTCGTCACTAAGTCGAGACGAACACCTTGAAATTGTGAATATTTTTGTCAGTTTGCAAGAGCTGCGTATCTAGCGTTACTTATGACACGGCTTAGTTGTATACTCGATTCTGATTGGCCCATTTGGACATTCCACAGGTCTGTTATTTTAAAATAGAAGAACGTTGCCAAGAATAACAGACCGTTGCTAAGGAGAACAGACGTTTGTTTATTTTCAATTGTATTGCATTTGTATTTAATATACCATGCCTTGACTACGTGCTGCTCGGACGAAAGGAATTCCTAAATTGGGATCAATCAACTATACATAATTGAATATAATATGTATATCAGAGTTTCCGTTGGAATCTTTTTTTGCCGGTCAACATGTCCGTTAAAGTTGAAATCTTCCGGACAAAATGAGAACAGTGCTTATTAAAAGACACCTAAACAATAAGTGTCGCTATGCAACCGGGTTAGGCCACAAAGTATAGCGCAGCATTATGCATTTGTTTACATGCCCACCGGAACCCCGAGGCATTACCAAGAGATCAACGCACAATCAACCCATCCAGGACATCTCTTTCTCCACATTACGTAATTGACTATTCTGGTCTGTCACATACTCTTCTTGTAAGTAAGTAAGTAAGTAAGTAAGTAAGTAAGTACAACTTTATTTATATAGCACCCTTCCCAACACAGATGTACAAAGTGCTTTACAGTACAGTACACAGGACACAATTCAAAGTACAACTATAACATGTAGAATACAAGGCATAAAACAACAGCAGATAAAACACCAATGAAAGACAGCTACTACCTCCCCTCCCCCGGCGACCCGATGTCCTGTCGGAAAAGGTGGGTCTTTAACTGCCCCTTAAAAATCTCTATTGAGGCCGAGGCTTTGGGGGAGTTTGTTCCAAAGCCTTGGGGCCAGCGCCTCAAAGGCACGGGCACCCTTAGTCTTTAGTTCTCATGACCCAAAGAACGAGATCGCGGATACAAGCGGCCGAGATGGGTTTTCTCCGCCGGGTGGCTGGCGTCTCCCTTAGGGATAAGGTGAGAAGTGCGGTCATCAGGGAGGGACTCGGAGTTGAGCCTCCTTGGCGTCGAAAGGAGCCAGTTGAGGTGGTTCGGGCACCTAGTTAGGATGCCACCTGGGCGCCTCCCTAGGGAGGTGTTCCAGGCACGTCCAGCTGGGAAGAGACCAAGGGGTAGACCTAGGACCAGGTGGAGGGATTATATCTCTTCTGGCCTGGGAGCGCCTCGGGACCCCCCAGTCAGAGCTGCTTGATGAGGGGAAAGAAACGCTTGGGGCTCTCTGCTGGAACCGATACCCCGAGACCCGACCACGGAGAAGAGGAGAAGATGGATGGACTTTTATGCTTTTCTACTGACATCACGATGTAACACTGGCACTTCTATTGGCTTGTGCTCCAACACATTGTACGTGATAGGCAAAGGGGCGGGACATCTCTAAGCCGTTGACCGATCACAACAGAGCCGGCCAGCTAACCAATCAGAGCAGACTGGGCTCTGGTTTCAGACAGAGGGTGAAAAGAGGTGCTGCAGCACAGGCAGAATGAGAAAAGAGCTTTTTGAACATTAAAGCGTGGAGACACGTCCCAGCAGAGAGCAGAATATCTCCTCCTTCAACATAAGATCTGGAATAAAATCCTCTGACGCCCTCCGTGTTGATTCTGGACTGACTTGTGTTTTGTATTTGCTTAAAGGCTCTTAAACATCTCAGTGTCCTCAGTCTGTGTAAACTCTGGTGCGGACAGAACCATGGAGGAAGCGCTCAGCCTGATCTCTGCGTAACCCTTTTTCAGAGGGTCCTCTCTGTGGACCGAAGGAAACGTGTGTGTGTGTGTGTGTGTGTGTGTCTAATATTAGAGTGTGTTTGAGTCACACGGTAGGCCCTACGTCCTGTTTTCACTGTCCAAGTTTACTTCCCAGAGAAGAAGGGAAGAGGGAGAGAGGGAAGGCCTCCAGGTGCAGCTTCTGCTATCTTTCATTCATCTGGTGTGTAGTGTGTAGTGTGTAGTGTGTAGTGTGTAGTGTGTAGTGTGTGGTGTGTAGTGTGTAGTGTGTAGTGTGTAGTGTGTAGTGTGTGGTGTGTAGTGTGTAGTGTGTAGTGTGTAGTGTGTGGTGTGTAGTGTGTAGTA
>NW_027262865.1:0-21614 GCF_902827115.2 Pseudochaenichthys georgianus | reverse complement strand
ACTGATATACACCTGAACATCAGCAGGAGAGGACTCTTTAAAGTGGAGACACTACATACTGATATACACCTGAACATCAGCAGGAGAGGACTTTTTAAAGTAGAGACACTACATACTGATATACACCTGAACATCAGCAGGAGAGGACTCTTTAAAGTAGAGACACTACATGCTGATATACACCTGAACACCAGCAGGAGAGGACTCTTTAAAGTAGAGACACTACACTGATATACACCTGAACATCAGCAGGAGAGGACTCTTTAAAGTAGAGACACTACATACTGATATACACCTGAACATCAGCAGGAGAGGACTCTTTAAAGTATAGACACTACATACTGATATGCACCTGAATATCAGCAGGAGAGGACTCTTTAAAGTAGAGACACTACATACTGATATACACCTGAACATCAGCAGGAGAGGACTCTTTAAAGTAGAGACACTACATACTGATATACACCTGAACATCAGCAGGAGAGGACTCTTTAAAGTAGAGACACTTCATACTGATATACACCTGCACATCAGCAGGAGAGGACTCTTTAAAGTAGAGACACTACATACTGATATACACCTGAACATCAGCAGGAGAGGACTCTTTAAAGTGGAGACACTACATACTGATATACACCTGAACATCAGCAGGAGAGGACTCTTTAAAGTAGAGACACTACATACTGATATACACCTGAACACCAGCAGGAGAGGACTCTTTAAAGTAGAGACACTACATACTGATATACACCTGAACATCAGCAGGAGAGGACTCTTTAAAGTAGAGACACTACATACTGATATGCACCTGAACATCAGCAGGAGAGGACTCTTTAAAGTAGAGACACTACATACTGATATACACCTGAACATCAGCAGGAGAGGACTCTTTAAAGTGGAGACACTACATACTGATATACACCTGAACATCAGCAGGAGAGGACTCTTTAAAGTAGAGACACTACATACTGATATACACCTGAACATCAGCAGGAGAGGACTCTTTAAAGTAGAGACACTACATACTGATATACACCTGAACATCAGCAGGAGAGGACTCTTTAAAGTAGAGACACTACATACTGATATACACCTGAACATCAGCAGGAGAGGACTCTTTAAAGTAGAGACACTACATGCTGATATACACCTGAACACCAGCAGGAGAGGACTCTTTACAGTAGAGACACTACACTGATATACACCTGAACATAAGCAGGAGAGGACTCTTTAAAGTAGAGACACTACATACTGATATACACCTGACCATCAGCAGGAGAGGACTCTTTAAAGTAGAGACACTACATACTGATATACACCTGAACATCAGCAGGAGAGGACTCTTTAAAGTAGAGACACTACACACTGATATACACCTGCACATCAGCAGGAGAGGACTCTTTAAAGTAGAGACACTACATACTGATATACACCTGAACATCAGCAGGAGAGGACTCTTTAAAGTAGAGACACTACATACTGATATACACCTGAACATCAGCAGGAGAGGACTCTTTAAAGTAGAGACACTACATACTGATATGAACCTGAACATGAGCACAATATAGGGCCCCTTTAATACTAGAACAACAATGATAATGCTGGAACTGAACAAAGCATGATTTAACATATAATGACTTGTTATAGCGACAGTACATATTTAAACACACAGCTTGCACTGCTGCTTCATTGTCTCTTGCAAATATGTAATGAAGAGACTATGTTCCCTATCCAGCCTGTCTAAAGTCTGAATCCTGAACTTCTTGGGGTATCCTGGGTTTCAATTTTAAATTTAAATCAGTATGAAAGTTGTGTTTCTGTGCAAGAGTCATGTGTTTTCCAGCACCGTGTATAAGGTTTTATTGTTTCCCTCCAGAGAACAGGGATTTCTGTCTGTTCCTGCAGAGTTCTTGTATTACCAGAAAGCCAGCTGAGCTTTAAATGGGATTGAAAGGTTCTTCTGGCTGGAGTCCGGCCGGCGGTTCCTCCGGCATCTGTTTGGCTTTACAAGGGAGGTAAAAGATTGTCTGGCACTGCTGTGGTGCGTGTGTGTGAGTGTGTGTTCTTATGTGTGTGTATGTTTCTCTTTCAGCTCATACTGTAAGACGGACGGGTTTTAATAGAAATTCTGTTCAAATCGGAAAAATAATTAACGAAGAAATAAAACCCATGCATTTGTAACACACACACACACACACACACACACACACACACACACACACACACACACACACACACACACACACACACACACACACACACACACACACACACACACACACACACACACACACACACACACACACACACACACACACACACACACACACACACACACACACACACACACACACACACAGATATGAGGGAGGATTGCTTTGTTTCAGTCGTGTTATATCAGGATTTATCCCTCAGAGCGGAGCGGAGCTGCCCCATTCTTCAGCTGGATTACAGTGGCTTAGTCTCATTGTGTGTGTAGGTGTGTGTGTGTGTGCGTGCGTGTGTGTGTGTGTGTGTGGGCCTACATGTGCTGTGATGCGTTGGGGAAGGCGGTGCTGTACTGCGGCGCTGAGTCTTCAGGTCCGTGCGGCGCGGCGTGGCTCAGCACCATCATGACGGGCCGGTGGGGATACACTCTCTTTGAGGAGCGGAAGTACCGGATGGACTCGGCCGTGATCAGGTCCGTCAGGTAGTCCTGGAACACAAACACAGAAGCATTTTTATAATTATTATTGTTGTTAAAACCCTGGGTCATTATGTTTTCATTTAATTCTGTTTCACTTTTAAATTGAATTGTTTTGCTTTGATTTGTCCCAGAATACATAATTATTTCTAGGAATATTGCTGTAAACTTGAAAGAGTGAGACATTGATTTAAAATATAAATGTTGAAAAATGATTTCACAACGTGTGAAAAGTGTATAATTGATATCAACAACTATCATACTGTATGCAAGATAAGAAGTTGGGAAATGTTATGGTTTGTATTTCTTTGTTGTTGTAGCTTAAGTGAGGTTTTTTTGAGGTAAAAATGGAAGAAATAAATCCTGAACATTTCAAAATGTTATGAATTATTCTTGAATATTTATTGGTTTTGTAAAGGGAAGTTTTGAAGACTTATCTCAACTAATTGACTGCAGGACACATAACAACACATTTCCCCTACTTTTGTGTGTGTGTGGGTGTGTGTGTGTGTGTGTGTGTGTGTGTGTGTGTGTGTGTGTGTGTGTGTGTGTGTGTGTGTGTGTGTGTGTGTGTGTGCGTGCGTGTGTGTGTGTGTGTGTCCCTGCCTGTGGGTACTGGGCTCCGTGCTTCTCTCGGACTCCGTTGCGGCTCAGTGTGTAGTTGTAGAAGCGGCTGTTCTTCACCAGGCCGAGCCACTCCCTCCACCCGGGGGGGACGTACGTGCCGTTGTACTCGTTCAGGTACTTCCCAAAGAAGGCTGGATCACGGACACACACACACACACACACACACACACACACACACACACACACACACACACACACACACACACACACACACACACACACACACACACACACACACACACACACACACACACACACACACACACACACACACACACGCAAAGAAAGGTAAATAGTTAGAATACAGACAAGTCAGAAAGTGGGATACACACATCATGCTATGGGTGTGTGTGTGTGTGTGTGTGTGTGTGTGTGTGTGTGTGTGTGTGTGTGTGTGTGTGTGTGTGTGTGTGTGTGTGTGTACCTGTCCTGTATCCAGTGTTGTTCAGGTACACCCCGAAGGACCGCGGCTCATGCTGCCGTTGCCATGACATTGAAGAACAGTTCTCGTTGTTGGTGTAGGTGTTGTGGTTGTGAACGTACCTGAGGGTCAGAAAGAGTGGGTTTTATTTATATATATATATATATATATTTAGTGTGGTTCAATTAAACCAATCAAATTCTATATATCAAACATGATGAACTTGACTTACTTCCCAGTGAGCATGCTGGAGCGTGACGGACAGCACATGGGCGTGGTCACGAAGGCGTTGGAGAAGGAAGTCCCGCCCTCCTCCATGATGCGGCGAGTTTTATTCATCGCCTGCATCGAACCTGCCGAGAGAGAAAGAAATATCCTGTTAGTACATTATACACTCTGTACAACATTGATTGGTAATACTGTATGTATAAGGGGAATTATGTATTACACAAAAACAAGTGATAACACAATAGTAGTTCTGGAAACATTTAAAACTGCTAACAGAGCACTTATATACTAATAAAGGACTGGCTTAGCCAGTTGAGCAGCACTTGAAACGATTGGCTCTTTGAAACCTGATGTTCTTATATGATTCTGTTTTCCTCAAGGTTGTATCTTCCTGGTCGAATGTACTTATTGTAAGTCGCTTTGGATAAAAGCGTCAGCTAAATGCAATGTAATGTAATGTAAAAAAGACACAAATTGCCAAAACGATCAGATATTCCTAAACGATTTCTGATCAATAAAGTATAAATCTTATTAGCTTTTCCTAGTAGCTCAATAATTGTGATTTCAAAGTGTGATTACTTTTTTCTTATGATACAGTAATGTCATATGATCTAGCTACTGAAAAGTTATTGCTTTTGCTCCACCTCCAGGTTCCAAATAGTTACCTAAAAGAATACCTTGTGTCTCTTTACATCATTACGGTCATCACACAGTGACAAAAGGTCAGTTATGGTATAAATAAAGCTAATGTAAGTTCTGTGGTGTTGTTTTAAGATGGTTAATGAGTTTCAACACTACTAGCGTCAGTGTTCTTAACAGTAAAGGCATTAGTGGAAGTGTAGAAGCATTATAATAGTGTGTATTAGTGAAGTATTAATATATTATAACAGTAGTATGTGTGTTACTCACCCAGCTCCTGGTCCTGGTCGTCGGTCAGGATCAGGATGATGTTGGGCCGGATGTTGCGGCGGTCTCTCTGGAGGCGGGGCTTCTGACGCTGGCCAGCCGGGAAGTGGGCGTGGCCGAGCGTCACCGTGACGAACAGGAAGAGGAGGAGTCGGCCCGCCATGGCCTTCGACCCCTGACCTCCAGACACGATCAACCAATCAGCTGCTTCCCCCCTGGAGGCTCAACGTCTGCAAAACAAAACAGAACAGACAGAGTTATAAAAAGTCAGAAAGAGGACAAAAAGACGACGGTCACTTTTTCAGGCTTTGACCACCAGGAAAATTATAAAAATGTATTATTATTATTATTATTATTTTTAAAGACAATCTACCAGTTGTACCTGTATCGCTTGTACCTTGGACAATAAAAAAAGCACTTGTAATGTAATGTGACTTATCAGGGCCGCCCCTCCCTACAGGCCGATCACGCAGACTGCGTGGGGCCTCACCTCGCGGAGGGGGCCTCACCTCGCGGAAGGGGCCTCACCTCGTGGAGGGGGCCTCAATGCGGTTTCGCTGCAGCGAGGCTCCACTAGCACCCCCCCCCCCCGACACAGAGGGCCTCATCATATAACTTTGCGTGGGGCCACAAGTTGACCAGGGGCGGCCCTGTAAGTTATAATTGGTACTATATTTCATGACAATCTGTTTTTGTTTGTCTTTGGTTTTATTACTGAACATTTTCTTCTCAATCTTAAGGCTAAAATATAATTTTCCCATAAATATACATTGGTATTTGTGATGTCAAGGGCATGACTTCTTAAGATGACATTATACTTTCTTCATCGTCTCTCGAACATTTTAAAGGTTTTTCTTATTGTATTTTTCGATCCCACTTGTAAACCATTTTCTTAATTGTGAAAAAGTATACGTTTTAATTCGTGAATTATCTCTGCTTCTGTCTATGCATTATCTGAATATGTTTATTCATTTTTTTGTTCGCAGCTCTCTTTTGAAATAAGCTTCCTGATCTCGATGACACCACATGTTTTAATCATTAACTCTTTTTGTTCATAAAAATGCCTTCTCCGCTCCAGAGCTTCTCAATGCCTTGTCAATTGGGATCAATAAAGTGCATCTTATCTTTTCTTACAAAGATAATTTTCTTTTTCAATTGAGTTGTAATTAACGTTATTTTTAGTAAACTGATGTGTTAGAAAATGTGAGCAGCAGCGGCCCAGATATGTCTCTTTCCAGGCCGTGTGTCGAGCTGCTGCTGAAGAGAACATGTTATTATTATTTCAGCGGTGTTTGAGAGAAATGTCAGCGCAGAACGTGACGCTCAGAGTTTATCAGCTGAGTGAGGACGAGAATATCGATGAACGAGGGAGAGAAAAAATGAAAACACGATGCATGATTAACACAAACACACACACACTGAAACACACACACACACACACACTGAAAAACACACACACACACTATTAGCTACAGTCTTTTGTTTCTCAGATAATAAAATGCTGAAATCCTATAAGTCACACTGACACAAAGCACAGCGGGACAGTGTGTGTGGCTTCCTTTCTGTACAACAATGTGTGTGTGTGAGACGTGTTCATCTGTACTGCGGGCTTGTGTGTGTGTGTGTGTGTGTGTGTGAGAGCTCACAGCAGGGTGCGTCATGCAAATTAGCCAGTAATCAAAACAGAGGAGGCTTAGGGATCTTTCTCAACACACCCACCCACACACAGACAGAGAGGTGTGTCTGTGTGTGTGTGTGTGTGTGTGTGTGTGTGTGTGTGTGTGTGTGTGTGTGTGTGTGTGTGTGTGTGTGTGTGTGTGTGTGTGTGTGTGTGTGTGTGTGTGTGTGTGTGTGTGTACAGTGTGGCTTGTGGTTGCTCTCTTGTTAAAGTGGTCTGGAGGCTCCAGCTGTGAGCAGACTGAGATTACACACAACCCGCTGAGAGAGAGAAATGAGCCTCGCTCGCCCAGCGTGAGGGTTCAGTGGACCTCTGTTCTCCAGATGAACACGGAGAACGGTTAGCAAATGTAGAATGTGTACAACATTTAGAATTATTTTAGAAAATGGATAACCGTTAGAACATTAAGAACGCTTAAAATGTAGAATGTATAGACGTGTGTAACATTTAGAAGATTTAAAACCTTTCGAGTGTAGAACATCTGAAATGTTGAGAATTCAAAGAACTATTTGATACATCTAAAAAGTCTTATACATTTAGACAGTAGAACGTCTACATTGTTTAGAACAATTAAAATAAAATAAAAACGATAAGAATATTAAGAACATTTAGAACATTGAGTAACATTTTGAACGCATATAAGATTTAAGATTTGAAATGTGGACCCAACATTTCCTTAAAGAGGCCCTATTATGCTTTTTGGGGTTGTTCCTTTGTGTGTTATTGTGTACATGGTCTGCAAAGGCTAAAATCCCAAAGTTCCCTTTCACAACAGAGCCGGCCAGCTAACCAATCAGAGCAGACTGCACTCTGGTTTCAGACAGAGGGTGAAAAGAGGTGCTGCAGCACAGGCAGTATGAGAAGAATAAAGAGCTTTTTGAACATTAAAGCATGGAGACATGTCCCAGTAGAGACAGCATTACAGAGCCCCTTTAAGCTTTAGGCAACAAAGCTACTTATTAAGTTAAGTTAAGGGAAAGATCCTGTGTTGTGCAACATTCACTATGTGAGTCAAAGTTAAGCTCCAGGGGAAAGGTTGTTTGTTTAGTGAAAAAAATACAAAAATATGTGGACACTCCCGGTTGAAATACGTTCAGATTTAATATCTGTCATATTTCTGCCTTTATTGCCTTTTTTTTACCTTTCAGATAAATACTTTTAAACAGTGTGTTTTCCATCGAGACATGATATATATCCTCTAAGTGACTCATCCGTTATATTTTTACTTCATTTAAGGTTGTTTTCTATTCCCTTTAGTGATGCTTTCTGTTTGCTGCTGTGGTGTTTACTGCCCTCTCATCAGGCCGAGGTGAAGAGATAACGTTTCTCTGCTCTCTGAAGAAATCTCTGAATATCAAATAAACAAAACTCTCTGCATTCCACAGCAACAACTACCACTGTCAGGAGGTAGAGCTCCATGAATATCAAATGGAAGAAAGGATCAGGATTTAAAAGAGCTGCTGTTATTTCCAGCAGCTTCACATCACAGTAATAAAAAGGCTTTTACCTTTAGTGAACTGAAACCTCTTAAAGGTGTCAGATTAAGCTCCTCCAGGCAGTCGGTGCATCCGGAGGACACATGCAGCGTTTCACACGAAGAGAAATATTATGAAATGCTTCTCAGACTGCTAAAGAAGTGTAAGGCAAATATTGATAACTAAATCCACCTTCACGCGTGCACCTCTAGCCAGGGACGTGCACAGACATTTGGGGGGGCTATTGCTCTAAACTAGAAAAAGGGCCCTGCCCCCCCGCCAGAAAAAAACGTAAGACCTTTGGAATTTTTTTCTAAATTAAATCCAGGGAAATCTTTTGTTTTGCGGTCCATATCTCATTAAAATATCTAATGTTACTAACTATTAAAGAAAAAATGGGGACAATTCTGTTTTAATGTAGGCTGACCATTGTAACATAAACCTCTCGCTCTCTCCAGAGGGGCAGGTCAGCCAAAAATGACAAAAGGGCCATTGCCCGGGCAACATTAGCCCGTACCTGTGCCCTGCCTCTAACCCCAAATTAAGGTGCAATTTCACGTCTGAATGAACATCTGAGTCCCGTTTATGCAAAAGAGACTGCAGTCGATACAACCCCGGTGTCAAAAAACAGAGACAGTTATCGTACATGTTCAACCTGCCAGGTAGGTCATTTGGAGATAAAGCGGACATGTTTTTAGTTATTGCTTCATTTGACAGGGACCATTATTAAAAATGACATTTGTAAAAATATGCCCGATGTTTTAAAAAAGGCTTTTTTCCATCTGTAGTCCACAGTCAGGCAGTTAAAAGAACAGTAAAGAATAAAAGCATTGAAAATACAATTACGGCAAAAAGCAGTGAAACAATGCAGATAAAAAAGAGCATGCAAAAGAGACAAGAGACAGAGCGAAGAAAAAGGTGAAAAAGGTGATCTAGAAAAATAAATAAATATTGGAAATAATTACCTAATCATAAAAAGGGCCCTCAAGAAACCTGTAGTAGTTTGTATTTATCTCCTTTTTAACATTATTGGTATTATCAGGGAATGTTTATGAGAAGTTTGGAGGAATACTATTGTGTTCAAAACAGTATTGGAGCCTCTTGGCCGAGGCGAGGTGGAAAAAGGTTATTTCAAGCCATCACATGTAGTAATGTACACCTCAAAAGAGATTTAAGATGCTTGTAAAACTCAAAATTAAGAGGCTAAGTCAAATCTTCTTTGAGGCTCGTGTTACTGTAGCAGGAAGATGTAATTGGGCAGAAAGTTTAACTAGAAGAAGATGGAGTTGAAGAAAGCAAGTTGAGTGACATTTAATCTGAGGGAAGTGAGAGTGATGGGACTACACAGTCATGCTTGTTTGATTTAGTTAATCGTGCATGCGTGCTAATAAAAGGAGTACTGATTTACCATTGTCAGAAACATAATGGACAGGATAAAAGGAACTGAATCAAGGCTGCTGAACCAAAACATCATTGTCATTTTACCGTCACCAAGGACGTTTGTGTACCCGTCTGTTTGTCAGAGGGACAGAATAATACTGTCCCAATTATCATGACACTTGGGCCAACAATGATCCATTAAATGTTTTTGTGGATCCAAATGATTCGCTCTAATGGAAACGGCCTTGGCGAAGGTCTGCGATCTCTGAGTGCCTTTCTGCTTCTGCCGCATGAGACAATGGGATACATTCCTATCCTCACATGAGCGCCACATTTAATTCATGACCAGTTTGAAGACAAACAGCCATTAGTCAAGCACACTGCGGCAGATATCTGTTCATGCTCACACTGTATCTTCTTTCTCCATAGATAGATAGATAGAGAGAGAGATGGATAGATAGAGAGAGAGATGGATAGATAGATAGATAGATAGATAGATAGATAGATAGATAGACAGACAGACGGACGGACGGACTGACAGACAGACAGATAGATAGATAGATAGATAGATAGATGGGAAATGTTTGCATTGTAGCAGCATAAAAACAAGGCAATGTACATACGAGAAATGAAGACACTAGAAATAAACAGTCCAACATATTTCTGAAATAGAAATAAAATAGCATTAAAAAGTAAAAAAATATATATATACATGTAGAAAATATACATGAGGAAATACACATTGTAACGCAGGATATTATTGTGCAATAAATGGATTTAAAGCTTGTCTCTGACCAGCGGTTTTTACAGTGACTACGAGCCAGACTGAAACATAATCCAGAAGGTTGGTCTGGTCCTGGGTCAGTTTTAGGGCAGTTTTATAACGAGATTGTATGATAAAAGATAAACGTGGATTACAGCAGCTTGTAGTGCGGTCCCTGCAGGACACATGTTGGGCTGAGCTCAGTCCAGATGTTCCTCATCTGACCCAGAACCAGAGGTAACAAATGCTGCAGCGTTGCATCAGATCCCAGACCTGCTGCTCAGTACTCTTATCAAGGTCACAATCATGGTTAAAATATTAAACGACTTTATGTAATGTCATTTATGCATCTAATTAATATCATAAAGACAACTTGTTCCATTATTTAATATCATTTTAAACAGTTGGTTAATTAACTGAAGTATATAGTGTACAATAAAAGATTATTGGCTTAAAAACATTGCTTTAAATCAGCTGTGATAAGTGAAAGATAATGGGGTATAATGCATAATACAAATGCATGTGTAGCTCCTTCCACTCCACAACTAAACATGTATTGAGAAGTTAGCTTGTGTTCATTTTTTTTATTAAATGTCAGTTTTACAACATGGTAGGAGCAGTTTGGTCCATTTGATGTGTTTAATGGTACGATAACCACCAATTACGCCTGTATTACAATATAAAGTATTTTATTCTACTGTAGAGCGCTTCATTTTGCATTATTTGTTTTTTATCTCATACAATCTGACATGAAGTTGACTTATTCCTGGATTTTACCCACAACATTCTGTGACTTGCACCATTTTATTGCTCTACTTTATTTCTTAAGTTTACGTAGCATGGATTTGTATTGCCGAAAACGATGTTGAATCTGTTTCGCCTTTGCATCTCAAATGTAATCGGCTGATAGTATTCAAAACAGGGGGCAAATCCCTTCAGCTGGTTTGACTTTTAGCAGAAGCCATTAGAGCGGCGGCTGTTACAGCGGCACTTTAATGACGTGCTCACATATGGAGGGAACGCTCAGCTGTTCACATTCTTTTGTCCCTGCAGTGTATCACACTATATTACCATACTATATTATGCGTGTTGAAATGTGCAGTCATGCTCTCCTGAACTGCAAACAGGACTCCACACTCCCCCGGGCGTCGTAAATCCTGCCGCCTGTCGTCCTGATGTGCCCTCGCTCCTCCATCACAGCTATCTGCTCGTTAATATTCATGAGCCGGGGGCGGGCCTTCGCGCAAATACAGCTGGCTGCGGAGAAACTCAATATGAAATGTGGCGAGTGTCAGTAAGCGGCGATATTTCAGCCCTGGTGTTCCATATTCATTAGTGGAATTTAGTGTTAACTTGCCGACATGAAGGTTGCAGTCAAATTGGCTTTTTTGCATAGAAGGTTCCTAATTGTTCGAATAGAGCGGTGCAGGAACGAGTCCTAAAACCCAAAAATGAGTTGGCATCGTACCACTGTTTTTGGTTAGATGCCTGAAATAAAGTCTGTGGTTAACACAAGCTCACAAGATTTTCAAGTGTTGTTCTACGGCATAAAATATGTCAGTAAATACTCCACTGGTTGACGTCTGAAGCTTCTACGTGACTTTGGTTACGTCGCGCTTACGTCGAGGCGGGGGCAGGGGCAGGGGGAATCGGAATCGTCGTTGAAGTTGATGATTACGATTGTAAAGCAGTTTTGAATGTAGCATGTAACGACTGTAAAGTTGGTAGTAAAGTCGTCCCATTTCGTCCATTTCGTTTCGACAGAGCAAAACCAAAATGAGTAGCGCTTCAACACAATCGGCCATTGTTGTTGTCGGTGTGAGCTGAGGGGTTTCCGCGCGGTTTGGCTTTATGAAGCAGGCACGCAAACGATGACGCAGCACCAGTCGGACTCTGGGCGGTGTGAAAAGAGCCGGAGCTAAACCGAAGAACTGGTTCTGAACCTGAAAAGCTCTAGCACGGAGCTTGAACCGGAGTTGCGTTGGTGTGAATGAGGTATAAGTGAGAATACTGAATGTAATCACGCCGCCGTTAGCTTAGCGGTGGTGATGTGAAGTCATGTGATGATGCTGTAGTTCCCTTACAGCATAACGTGAACTTTTTACTTTGTACGATAGCATTTCCATTAAAAAATCACAAATACATTTTTTTTAAAGTGGTGTGAATATGTGGAGATTATCATGCAGGAAAAAAAACGTGAGTATCATAAAATGTATCTTGTTTTTTCAATATGCCGAAATCCAGTGGCCAACTGCAATTGGTTTTGTTGCAGGAGCCAGAGAGACTCTAACTTCAGGGTCAGCCTAAATAAATATGTAATTTAGGATATAGGATACACTGAGCCATCCTTAGGAAAGGAGAGGAGGTAATGCTGTCCCACAATTCCTAGCAGCGACAACGTGCAAAGTGACTCACTATTTGGCCGTTCACGGGAACAAACGATCGTTCAGTTTCAGACCTATTTAAAGCCCCTGTCACACTGTCCCGAAATTGACACACGATGGACACACGATAAAAGAAATGTTCAAATTCAGCTCTGATCGTAACAACATCGGGCCGTTCGTGAGGGCATCTAAGCCATCGTATGACCGCCGGTGGAGTTTCTCAGGCTCCGGCAGCAACTTCGTGAGCGGCAACTTCGTAAGGCACTCGTGAGGGCATCTTGTCAAATCGTGTCATCTTCGTGTTATCATTCACCCTCACTCTGATCGGGCCGAATGCCCGATGGCATCGATGATAACAAGATGCCCTCACGATGGCCTTACGAAGGGCAACATTGACACACGAATTCAACACGAAAATGAACCCTCTCAAGGTCCTTCGGCAATTTTTTGGCATGCCAAAGATTTTGCCCCCGCTCACGAAGTTGCTGCCGGAGCCTGAGAAACTCCACCGGCGATCATACGATGGCTTAAGATGCCCTCACGAACGGCCCGATGTTGCTACGATCACAGCCGAATTTGAACATGTCCTTTATCGTGTGTCCATCGGGTTGTTTTATTGCACAACAAAATCATGTAAACATATTATGTAAAAAACCCAATTTGTGTTCTGTGAAACTAAAAAGGATATAATATATTATTTTGAAGGCGAGTTGACAGGAAGTTTTTGTTGTTATGGAAACAACATTACGGAGAAAACGTAATATCTTCTACATATAAAGACGGAGAAAGTAAAGAACAAAGTCTGAAGATATCAGTACAGTATCATAGTACTGTAACATAATTGTTTTTGGTACTTTCATTGCAGTTGTATGTCTTAAATGTAATGTAAATGTTGCCTTCGTGTGTGGTTCGGGGCCATCTTCGTGCGAAATTCACAATTCCATATTCGTGTGTCCATCGGGTGTCAATTTCAGGACAGTGTGACAGGGGCTTTAGGGTTTTCCATTTTATGCCATAACTTGCCAAAATCCTTATCTGTACAACTTCCAACCATATGTTAAACCACTTTCCAGTTAGACACAGACACAGGACCTGACTTATGTTGGCAATTCAACCCCAACTGGAATGTCCGACCATGCTGAGGTGAAGGGTCAGAGGTCAGCTGGTCGTTACGTGAAATGTCCAGTTTCTATGAGAAATGGAGATGATCTTATTACTCTTTATCACAGAGCCAGCTGAGCTCTGGACATAAAGTCTGTCACAGAAAGAAAAGGATCGATATGTGAGCCGATATTTGCTTTGTCTCTGATCAATACGGCAGCTGATGTTTCCTGACTGTTATCAATAAACATGTCAGCAGGTATTCACTGTGAGGGGATTTCATTCCAGGACAACATCTTAATGTCCAGTCAGCGTCAACACTGACTTTCACTCTCTGACCCAATCAGCTTCACAAGCGACGAGATGTGAAGCAGATTCAGAACATGCCAGTGAATCGTTTTAAGTTTCCTCAGTATCAAAGTAGTCCAGTGAGAGTTGACTCCACAAAAAAGCTTCTAATTGCTGATTCTGCATACTTTGATAAGTGCAAATCAGACACAATGTTAACAATATGAGCTAAAATAACACGTAGCTCAAGTCATAGCCCACAGCTTAATAACTAACACGTTACAACATTATACTTCCTGATTTGAACACACATGTTTAGTATTAAATATTCCCGAAATAGAAATAAGACGAAGAATAATAAGTTCACAAGCCAGACACTGACCAAAGGAGAAGAAGAAATGCAGTTGCATATCTGAATAAAATCATCTTTACTCTATCAATGCAATAATTGTCGTACAAACAATCATCGTCTTAGTGTACGCACACAACTGACAAAGTCTCTATTCATCTGTAGTTTTTGCGAAACCAATAATATTACACAAGACATATTTTAAGGATATTTTCTCAAATTATTGTTCTCTTTCTCTCCCATAAATCCCAACATTAGTAGCTCTTACACACACCAAACCTTTGCTACCATGCCTGTCTTTAATCCGAACGTTTTTTACAGTGGGGTTTGTTATTCACAGCCTGATTTATGTCACATTTTATTCCTAAAAATCTGGCAAAATCAATGGTTTTGAAAAAGCAGAATCAGAATACCTTTATTTATGGAGGGATACAAAATAAAGCTTTGACTGTAATATGTCAACAAAATAAAAAATATATTTGTATAACCTGGCGTTATCTAATGTTTGTATTTTTGTTCTGAAAATGTATGCAACTTACTGTATCACATATTCAATAAGAAAAGGCTTCATTTGCATATTAAAACATTTCAGAAAACATGCAATACAAAAAAACCTTCTCCAGATGGATTTAATCAAACAGGAGAGTTTCAGGGCAGGGGTGGTTCTAGGGGGGGGGGGGGGGGGGGCAGTGCCCCCTAACACTGACCTCTGACCCCCCTGTGGCCCCCCTAACAATGACAATTTTTTTTATTTTATTTTTTAAAATGTATATTTTCTGGTACTCGGTTTGCCAAAAACCGCAGGATTTTGTTGCTGTAATGTGAGATTGTGCAGACACCCTTATGTAAAGTAGAGATGTAACTGTTCATTGCCTTTATTTTTATATAAACATGGTGTTAGTGCAAACATTGCACGATAACTTAAGCTGAAGCTAACAGTAATAACTATAAGATCTATCTGAAATAAATAAGTGTACTGAAACAAATACCAATAACTGTATTGCATTGTTTTCTTATGCGCAATTACTTCATACTGTCTAGTTCTCTTTTTCGTCCTGCATTTATTGTGCCCCCCTCAGAAAATAACTGGCCCCCCAGTGGCCCCCCCAGTCAAATTGGTCTAGAACCGCCACTGTTTCAGGGTGATATGTAATAGTACAATTGTTTACCCTATTCTCCTTACATGACTTTTCCTTGAACCACAGCTTCTGTGTCAGCTTCAGCATGACCTTAAGGTTGCGACGCTAGGCTAAGTGCTAGGAAATGAAACTGATATCCATCTTAAGTATCTGATCAGAGAACTGAAGTATCCTCTAGGAATGTGGAGCTCCTCGCCTCACTGTTTTCAGAACATACAGTTTTGTGCAGCATTAACTGTGATATCAGATCCCAGGACGATCTGGAGAAATAGGAAACTATATTTCTGTTCTCTCGGTCCAGCAAAGAAACCAAATGCTGACTCAGGACAAGCAGGATGTACACATCTGTAGCTTCAAATCATAACACTGGTGGTTTACTGTTTTTATGATCGACGGACACCGTAAAGAGTCCAAAACCAACAACATGTGAGTCTCTCTCTCAAAACGCTCTGATTTCCTGTCGGTGGCTCTCAGATCACAGCACATGTATTCCGAATAAAAATATGAAATCATGAAAAAAATCACAAATATGCAGCCTTACTTTTTTCAACTGTGAAGATTTTATGACATTTTACGTTATGTAGTCTTAAACATAACAATCAAACAACACGATTACAAATTATGTTATGACTGCTGCAAATAACTCAAAATAACACTTCAATTCCACCATTTATTTATTAAAATCATTGAACTGTGTCATTTTAACTAGATCGGTGTGTGCCTAATAATATTTACATGTACATCTTGCGTATAAAAGCAGCTTCTTGTGTCTCTGTCAAAAGAAAATTCCCTTTTGGAAAATACAGAAACATTGTAGAAATAAATATCACATGATTTTAACATTTTCAGTTTTATCGTCAAAATAAATGCTAATAATGTTCTAATTTACAAACACTGCTTACAGTTTACATGTGAAATGATAGTGAACTAAATGTATTTAGCAAAATATTTAAATATGAATTTGTGTTTGGAGCAAAACACAAAGTCAGAAAGTATTAAAAAAGATATGTTAATCAAATCTACGACCAGTTATCCCTCACATCCTGCAGATATTTATCTCCCTTTATCACACAAATAAATTCAAACAAATCCAAACTGAACCTCAACAACCTGATCTGATGCGAGATCAGCTTTAAAACAGACTCACTTACTGAGCGCTTATTCCTCCGAGCCAACAATCAGAGTGAAACAAAATACAGACGCACAGAAACATCCCAGAATCACTTCTCCTTTTCTGTTCCTCTTCTTTCACTTCCTCAGAGAATATGTTCCAGTCTGAAACACCTCTTAATTTCTAAATCTCTCCATATTTCTCCCCGTCTTTTCTTCCTCCTACCTGCTTTTCATGAGCTGCCTTGCTCTTCAGGCTTTTTCCCCAAAACCGACAACCTCCCCTTCAGTTTACGTCCTGCCAGTTGTTGCCGCGGCAGCAGACATGGTAATAATCCCTGTGGCAACCGCTCTCGATGACCGCACGCCTCCCGTTGTAACAACAGCTGAGCTCCTCCTCCTCCTCCTCCTCCTCCTCCTCCTCCTCCTCCTCCTCCTCCTCCTCCTCCTCCTCTGGCTCAGTCCTTTTATCTCTTTCTGTGAACCTTCATATTCAGTTCCTCCCCGCTCTCACCTTCGTACATCTCCCCCTCTCTGCCTCTATTGTCCCTCTATCTCTTCATCACTTGCTCATCTCTTGCCGCCTTATTGCTGTTTATTCTCGGAGAAGAAGAAGAAGGGGCGAGGAAAATAAAAATGAGCTGATTAACTTTCAGTCCGGGGAACAAAAAGGAGGAACGGTAACAAGAGTCGAGACACGGTTAAAGGCGAATCACAGTTGTACAAATATCATTGTTGTCTGTGTTAGTGCTCAAAGTAGATTATCTGTCTCTAGCGTCACACAAGCGAGTGACAAACACGTCATTTAAAATCTAGTTATTTTCTCTCTTTGTAAAGCGGTTTATTTTTTAAAGTGCCGGTAGCTTATTACCATATTCAACAGAGAAGTGATTAACTGCAACAAAAGGATGTTCCCACATTTGTTTAAAGTTGTTTTACAGAGTTGGAGAGAAATGCTTTTGTCGGTTGTCACCAGCATGTCACTCCAACATGTCAGGGTCTACTTTCTTTTGTTGCACCACTGGGAGACTTTAGCAATACACGCCTTTTCTAGGGAACAGTCAAATTACTATTCAGTTTCTGTTTCGGTTCAATCAGCTCCAAAAAGGATGTGAGGATAAAGAAACATTGATCAGAGTGATGCTACAGTTTTTACTATAGTCTCATAATGTTTCTAAAAGTATATCCTACTGCAGCAAATCAACCTCCAGATCCCCCTAAAGTGCCACTAGATCCTCCAATAGCACTACACCAACCTCCTACTGCGCCACCACAACCTCCTAAAAAACCACCACAACCTCTTAAGAAACAACTAGATCCCACCAAAGTACCACTAGACCCCCCTATAGTACTACAAAGAACTCCTACTGTGCCACCACAACCTCCGAAAAAAACACTACAGCCTCCGAAAATACAACCACAACCTCCCAAAGAACCATTAGATCCCCCAAAAGTGCCACTGGGTCCTACTATAGTACCACAAAAACCTCCTTATGAACCTCTACAACAGTGACCATCAACTTATGGCCCGCGGGCCAAATCTGGCACGCAAGATATTCTCATCCGGCATGCGCTGTGGCGCTGGCAGAGTGGTTAGTGCGTTCGCCCCCTACTCAATTTTTTTTTTTACAACATCTCGTGAGTAATGTGCAGTACCGGAGTCCAACAGAGAGGCAGCAGCTGCGGGACAGTAGCCTGCGTACTGCGTAGCCTTCCCTGCCCTGAAGAAGAAGTGATCCTTTGTTAGCGTGAAGAGTCTGCTTTATGCGCTCCGCAGTAGCCCTCGCTACGAGGCTCCGGCGAGTTGACAGTACATGAGCGTGCTCCAATAGCACCCCCCCGGTCAACAACTTCAAAATTCAGGGCTATATATAAAAATCGCTGGCCCCCGAAAGTGTCTCTAGGAATAATTTTGGCCCTTGGACAAATGTAGTGATCCCTGCTCTACAACCTCCCAATACAGCACCACAACCTTCAAAAGAAACTTCACAACCTCATAAAGAACCATTACATCCCCCTATAGTGAGATTCGGACCAACACTTGTACTACAGTATTGCACTACTCTAAAACACTCGTTATGAAACATGTAAAAAACTACTTCTGGGACTAAAGAGTCACCTGACTAACGAAAGACATTGATAGAGTTTTAACGTTGACTTTTACTTTGACTATGAACATGGACAACAGTGTCCAGAGGGGTCTTGTGTTTAATTGACCCATTGACAATAAACTCAGATATTGATGCTATGTAGATTACACAAGTGGCTTAGTGGGTAAAATATTGGCCTATAGAGCAGTGATTCTAAAATGGGGGTACGCGGACCCCTAGTGGTACGTTGGGGTACTGCAGGGGGTACGTGAGATTTAAAATAAATAAATAAAAAAGTTAATAAAAAAAATACCATGCATGATTACAAAAATAATCTTAGTACAATAAGTTAAATAGAAAACACAATTTTATATAAAATATTCCTAGAACCACCAAGGGGGTCCTCATATAAACATGTCAAATGTGTGTATTGTATTGTATAGTTTTGCATACAATTGTGTTCATTGGTTTGTTAAACAGATGAAAAAGTCCATGGAAAAATCAGTTAAAGTTTTTTTTCGTTATGTTATTTTTTTTCATGCATAAAATGAAAATATCCTTGGTTTGTTGTAATGCATGCATGAAGGAGGTTATACATCACACACTGAGGGAACTATATTGGAATTATTTGTATTGGCTTTTTCGATCAAAAATGTTCGGGGTCGGTCAGGGGGTACTCGGCTGAGAAAATGTTTCAAAGGGGGTACATTACTGAAAAAAGTTTGAGAAGCACTGCTATAGAGGACGCAAGGGACTTCTACTGTTGTTCAAAATAATGAAGGATCCTCTTGGTGTGAAAATGATAAATAACAGCGACTAATTACTCTGATTGATGAGTTGGGTTTGTCCATTTTAGATTAACGAATTGATTTTAGATCCCAGTAGTGTTAATTAAAGCAGAAGTGACCCAGGTTATGATATAATATGGATGACCTTAATCTGTGTTTTCTTTAAACAGTCACACAGTGTCCAGGTCTGAATGATTTATCCGCAGCAGAGAGATGTTCTGCGGCTGCTTTATTGATGCGCTGGATGTCACGAGCATCAGATGTAAATGCAGCTCTCCACTTTCAGCCTGCTGATGTTTCCTCTCACAGATGTCTCGGGAGAATCTGATGACTTTGTGTTTCTCCCACCATCAGTCTCTGTGAAGCAGCCTCCACCAGCCGCAAATAAACTGTGAATGTTCACAGTCACGACGGAAACATACTGAAAACCTTCAGAAGATTAAATGCTGTGTCGTACTGTGCTTTTTGGGGTGTTTCCTTTCCTTTAGTGTGTCATATAGGATTGTGTGCATGTAAAATGCTTAATTCCCTGTTTCTCCAGAGGGAGTTTCTCTCCCATGAGATTCTCCTGAGGCGCTCCAGTATCTCACCTGGTTTGTGGCTCCCCAGTTTCTACCAAGGTCTTCAGAGAAATGGGCATTTGTTTTTGACAGTTGGACAAACAGGTTTTTGTTCCAAAGGGACATTTTGGGATTTATGGGCTTTTAGAGCAATTGCTTGGCACCTGTCGGCCTTCTCTTGACAAAAAGACTGCCTACGACCATGTCTGTCAAAGTCACACATTTATTTTAATCTATTCCTAATTTGTGTGAAATTATCCAAAAACACATTTTCTCATTTCTAATAAAAGTCTACATTTTGTTTGATTAATTTCAAACTAATTCAATTTGCTCCTCTGAGTTCATATTCTCATGATTTATTGCACTTATTACTAACATTCTTTGGATAAAAGTGTCACTAAAATCAAATCTAAAGTGATGTATCGAGATAACCGTGACCAACACATTCCTAGCAGTTCAGCTCAATAAGTGAACATGTGTGGCTTTACTGAGAAATCACATTGATGAGAATTGGGCGGATAAAACAATTGAAAAGTGTCGCGAGTGCAGAGACATGGAAGTAATTATAATGGGAAACATAACTTCACAAATTAACATATTGGAAATGATATAATAAATTGTCTTTCCAAAATGTTCCAGGTAAATCTATTTAGAGATGAATGATTAAATCCACAAAGAATAAATAAATGTTTTGAACGGTTTAAAGACAGAAAAACAAATATCTGCCAGATTTCAAATGACTGAAGCTGAAAATAAAGAAGAACAACACGGGAATACTGGGGTGGAATATCCCTTTAAGAGCCCATCTGCTATAAGCTATCACTCACACACACACACACACACACACACACACACACACACACACACACACACACACACACACACACACACACACACACACACACACACACACACACACACACACACACACACACACACACACACACACACACACACACACACACACACAGACATGAATAGAACATGAAGACAGAAGCATCATACTAAGTACAAACCTATCTCTTTCTCATTTACACTCATCTTTGTCGTGCTGCCTTCCTTTTCACACCACCCCCGTCTGCATTATATCCATCTATCTGATATACATATTATATATCCAGCATGCAGGCTCTATACTCATGTGTGAGCGGGCATACTAATTGGAAAAAAACGATATATTAAGACTGTATTGACCACCGGAGTTGCAGCACATAATGACACTATTAATATCTTTAAATAAACTGACGTGAAAGCCTTGCATTAAATACTGTGGTGTTGGGTTTGTAGAAATAAGAAGGAGAAAAACAGAAACAAAAGCCAAGCAAACATTTTAAATTACCTTTAAAAATCATTTTACTGACACCATCAGCGTCTAAGACAACGACTGTTTACTCTAACAGGAAAGGGAAATCCCCCAAAAGCTTAAAGGGCCTCTTTAAGTCAGATGTCCATTTACTTTGGATATTAATAACCCGTTGGTGCTACCATCCCGTGCACACATGGTAAAATGGCATACATACATTTAGGGTTGCAAAAGTCCGGGAATGTTCAAAGACGGAAACTTTCCATGGGAATAAACGGGAATTAACGGGAATGTATGGGAATAAACTGGAACATTTCTAAATTGAAGGTTGGCTCTTCATA
>NW_027262864.1:20000-21670 GCF_902827115.2 Pseudochaenichthys georgianus | reverse complement strand
GTACATGAAGGAGAGAGGAGACGAGATGCTACATGAAGGAGAGAGGAACCTCTCTCCGTCTTGATCTTGTCCAGGATCTGGTTCTTGTCCACGAGGTCCGCCTGCAGCGCCGTCTCCAGCTGAGAAATCTGCATCTTCATCTTCTGCTCCTGCAGCTGGAACCTCTGCTGCCAGGACACATCTAGCGCGCTGACACACACACACACACACACACACACACACACACACACACACACACACACACACACACACACACACACACACACACACACACACACACACACACACACACACACACACACACACACACACACACACACACACACACACACACACACAAGTCACTGAAGAGGAGACGCTTTCACGTTCAGCCTGGATGTACCCTGAGTTGCTAAGTCCTGGGAACCTGGCTCCTGAGCCTCTCACCTGTTCACCAGCTTCTCGTTGCTGTCCTTCAGCAGGTCTCTCTCCTGCTCCAGCTCACCGACCCTCTCCTGCAGCTGCAACACACCAGCACCACAGAGCAGTTAGCCTGAGAGTACCCTGAGGGTACCCTGAGCTTAGCCTGAGTGTACCCTGAGTGTAGCCTGAGAGTACCCTGAGAGTACCCTGAGAGTACCCTGAGTGTAGCCTGAGAGTACCCTGAGAGTACCCTGAGGGTACCCTGAGCTTAGCCTGAGTGTACCCTGAGTGTAGCCTGAGAGTACCCTGAGCTTACCCTGAGTGTAGCCTGAGTGTACCCTGAGTGTAGCCTGAGAGTACCCTGAGAGTACCCTGAGTGTACCCTGAGTGTAGCCTGAGTGTACCCTGAGCTTACCCTGAGTGTAGCCTGAGTGTACCCTGAGTGTACCCTGAGTGTACCCTGAGTGGACCCTGAGAGTACCCTGAGTGTACCCTGAGTGTAGCCTGAGTGTACCCTGAGCTTACCCTGAGTGTAGCCTGAGTGTACCCTGAGTGTACCCTGAGTGTAGCCTGAGTGTACCCTGAGTGTAGCCTGAGAGTACCCTGAGAGTACCCTGAGTGTACCCTGAGTGTAGCCTGAGTGTACCCTGAGCTTACCCTGAGTGTAGCCTGAGTGTACCCTGAGCTTACCCTGAGTGTAGCCTGAGTGTACCCTGAGTGTACCCTGAGTGTAGCCTGAGTGTACCCTGAGCTTACCCTGAGTGTAGCCTGAGTGTACCCTGAGTGTACCCTGAGTGTAGCCTGAGTGTACCCTGAGTGTACCCTGAGGGTACCCTGAGCTTAGCCTGAGTGTACCCTGAGTGTAGCCTGAGAGTACCCTGAGAGTACCCTGAGAGTACCCTGAGTGTAGCCTGAGTGTAGCCTGAGTGTAGCCTGAGAGTACCCTGAGAGTACCCTGAGTGTAGCCTGAGTGTAGCCTGAGTGTACCCTGAGTGTACCCTGAGTGGACCCTGAGTGTACCCTGAGTGTACCCTGAGTGTAGCCTGAGTGTAGTCTGAGTGTAGTCTGAGTGTACCCTGAGTGTACCCTGAGTGGACCCTGAGTGGACCCTGAGTGTACCCTGAGTGTAGCCTGAGTGTACCCTGAGTGTAGCCTGAGTGTACCCTGAGTGTACCCTGAGTGGACCCTGAGTGTACCCTGAGTGTACCCTGAGTGGACCCTGAGTGTACCCTGAGTGTAGTCTGAGTGTACCCTGAGTGTACCCTGAG
>NW_027262864.1:0-15000 GCF_902827115.2 Pseudochaenichthys georgianus | reverse complement strand
TGGCCTATCCTTCTGGACAAACATCTCTATTACTTTTTTGTAAAAGTCCTCCTTATCTTCTTGTAGTTTCAAAAGTCTATCATAAATCTAATCTAATCAATAGATTTTTTATTCGAAAATGATAAAGTAGGTAGACATGTGGATATTATCCGGCTGAACAAAACGTACATTTATCTAACAGCTACGTTTCCCACAGATCTTATTTTGAGCTATTTTCTAAAATCCTATGGAGAAATCTCGTTGCTTTTTTGTGGAGGGAAGCCATGCGCAGCTTACTTCCGGGTTTCAGGACGCCTCACTGCAGCTCTCTCGTCTCCTCTTCACACACCACACTTTTCGTGCCCCACCTGCCCCTAATGACCAGTCGCCACTGCCCATAGGCTATAATGCTAATTCATGCACGTAATACCAGGAGGAAGAGAGAGAGAGGAGGGAGCAACTGAATGTCTGAAGTCTACTCACAGGTTTCGGACCTCGGCCCGGGTCTCCTCCAGCAGGCTGTGTCCAAACCGAGGCAGGAGGCCCGTCGGAGGCCGGCCCCCCTCTGGACTCCTGGGACCTGAGGAGAGGAAACACTGACACCTGAAACACTGACACCTGAAACACTGACACCTGACACTCTGTCACTCTCTCAATCTCTCACTCTGTCACTCTCTCACTCTGACTCTCTCACTCTGTCACTCTCTCACTCTCACACTCTCTCACTCTGTCACTCTCACACTCTCTCACTCTGACACTCTGTCACTCTCTCACTCTCTCACTCTGTCACTCTCTCACTCTGACTCTCTCACTCTGTCACTCTCTCACTCTCACACTCTCTCACTCTGTCACTCTCACACTCTCTCACTCTGACACTCTGTCACTCTCTCACTCTCTCACTCTCACACTCTGTCACTCTGTCACTCTCTCACTCTGACACTGTCACTCTGTCACTCTCACACTCTCTCTCACTCTCTCTCACTCACACTCTCTCACTCTGACACTCTCTCACTCTCTCTCACTCTGTCACTCTCTCACTCTGTCACTCTCTCACTCTGACACTCTCTCACTCTGACACTCTCTCACTCTGTCACTCTCTCACTCTGTCACTCTCACACTCTCTCTCTCTCACTCTGTCACTCTCTCACTCTGACACTCTCTCACTCTGTCACTCTCTCACTCTCTCTCACTCTGTCACTCTCTCACTCTGTCACTCTCTCACTCTGTCACTCTCACACTCTGTCACTCTCACACTCTGACACTCTGTCACTCTGTCACTCTGTCACTCTCACACTCTGTCACTCTCTCACTCTGACACTCTGTCACTCTCACACTCTGTCACTCTCTCACTCTGTCACTCTGTCACTCTCTCACTCTGTCACTCTCTCACTCTCTCACTCTGACACTCTCTCACTCTGTCACTCTGACACTCTCTCACTCTGTCACTCTCACACTCTCTCTCTCACTCACTCACTCTCTCTGTCACTCTCACTCTGTCACTCTCTCACTCTGTCACTCTCTCACTCTGACACTCTCTCACTCTGTCACTCTGACACTCTCTCACTCTCTCACTCTCACACTCTGTCACTCTCTCACTCTGACACTCTCTCACTCTGTCACTCTGTCACTCTCTCACTCTCTCACTCTGACACTCTCTCACTCTGTCACTCTGACACTCTCTCACTCTGTCACTCTCACACTCTCTCTCTCACTCACTCTCTCTGTCACTCTCACTCTGTCACTCTCTCACTCTCTCTCTCACTCTCTCACTCTGACACTCTCTCACTCTCTCACTCTGACACTCTCTCACTCTGACACTCTGTCACTCTCTCACTCTGACACTCTCTCACTCTCTCACTCACTCTGACACTCTCACTCACTCTGTCACTCTCTCACTCACTCTCACACTCTGACACTCTGTCACTCTCTCACTCTGTCACTCTGACACTCTCTCACTCTGACACTCTCTCACTCTGTCACTCTCTCACTCTGACACTCTCACACTCTCTCTCTCTCACTCACTCTCTCACTCTCACACTCTCACTCTGACACTCTCTCACTCTGTCACTCTCTCACTCTGTCACTCTCTCACTCTGTCACTCTCTCACTCTGTCACTCTCTCACTCTTTCACTCTGTCACTCTCTCACTCTCTCACTCTGTCACTCTTTCACTCTGACACTCTCTCACTCACTCTGTCACTCTCTCACTCACTCTTTCACTCTCTCACTCTGTCACTCTCTCACTCTCTCACTCTGACAGTCTGACACTCTGTCACTCTCTCACTCTGACACTCTCTCACTCTGACACTCTCTCAGACACTCTGACACTCTCTCACTCTGTCACTCTCTCACTCTGTCACTCTGTCACTCTCACACTCTCTCTCTCACTCTCTCACACTCTCTCACTCTGACACTCTCTCTCACTCACTCTGTCACTCTCACACTCTCTCACTCTGACACTCTCTCACTCTGTCACTCTCACACTCTCTCACTCTCTCACTCTGACACTCTCTCACTCACTCTGTCACTCTCTCACTCACTCTCACACTCTGACACTCTGTCACTCTCTCACTCTGTCACTCTCTCACTCTGACACTCTGTCACTCTGTCACTCTCTCACTCTGACACGCTGACACACTCACTCTGACACTCTCTCACTCTCTCACTCACTCTCACACTCTGACACTCTCTCACTCTGTCACTCTCTCACTCTGTCACTCTGTCACTCTCACACTCTCTCACTCTGACACTCTCACACTCACTCTGACACTCTCTCACTCACTCTGTCACTCTCTCACACTCTCTCTCACTCTCTCTCACTCACACTCTCTCACTCTCTCACTCTGACACTCTCTCACTCTGACACTCTCTCACTCTGTCACTCTCTCACTCTGTCACTCTCACACTCTCTCTCTCTCACTCTGTCACTCTCTCACTCTGACACTCTCTCACTCTGTCACTCTCTCACTCTCTCTCACTCTGTCACTCTCTCACTCTGTCACTCTCTCACTCTGTCACTCTCACACTCTGTCACTCTCTCACTCTGACACTCTCTCACTCTGACACTCTGTCACTCTGTCACTCTCACACTCTGTCACTCTCTCACTCTGACACTCTGTCACTCTCACACTCTGTCACTCTGTCACTCTGTCACTCTCTCACTCTGTCACTCTGTCACTCTCTCACTCTCTCACTCTGACACTCTCTCACTCTGTCACTCTGACACTCTCTCACTCTCTCACTCTCACACTCTCTCTCACTCTGTCACTCTCTCACTCTGTCACTCTCTCACTCTGTCACTCTCTCACTCTGACACTCTCTCACTCTGTCACTCTGTCACTCTCTCACTCTGACACTCTCTCACTCTGTCACTCTGACACTCTCTCACTCTCTCACTCTCACACTCTGTCACTCTCTCACTCTGACACTCTCTCACTCTGTCACTCTGTCACTCTGACACTCTCTCACTCTGTCACTCTGACACTCTCTCACTCTGTCACTCTCACACTCTCTCTCTCACTCACTCACTCTCTCTGTCACTCTCACTCTGTCACTCTCTCACTCTCTCTCTCACTCTCTCACTCTGACACTCTCTCACTCTCTCACTCTGACACTCTCTCACTCTCTCACTCTCACACTCTGTCACTCTCTCACTCTGACACTCTCTCACTCTCTCACTCACTCTCTCACTCTCTCACACTCTCTCACTCTGTCACTCTCTCACTCTGTCACTCTGTCACTCTCACACTCTCTCTCTCACTCTCTCACACTCTCTCACTCTGACACTCTCTCTCACTCACTCTGTCACTCTCACACTCTCTCACTCTGACACTCTCTCACTCTCACACTCTCTCACTCTCTCACTCTGACACTCTGTCACTCTCTCACTCTGACACTCTCTCACTCACTCTGTCACTCTCTCACTCACTCTCACACTCTGACACTCTGTCACTCTCTCACTCTGTCACTCTGACACTCTCTCACTCTGACACTCTCTCACTCTGTCACTCTCTCACTCTGACACTCTCTCACTCTCTCACTCTGACACTCTCTCACTCTCACACTCACTCTGACACTCTCTCACTCTGACACTCTCTCACTCTCTCACTCTGACACTCTCTCACTCTCACTCTCTCACTCACTCTGTCACTCTCTCTCACTCTCACACTCTCTCTCTCTCACTCACTCTCTCACTCTCTCTCACTCTCACACTCTCACTCTGACACTCTCTCACTCTCACACTCTCTCTCACTCTGTCACTCTCTCACTCTGTCACTCTCTCACTCTGTCACTCTCTCACTCTGACACTCTCTCACTCTGACACTCTGTCACTCTCACACTCTCTCACTCTCTCACTCTGTCACTCTCTCATTCTGACACTCTCTCACTCACTCTGTCACTCTCTCACTCACTCTCACACTCTCTCACTCTGTCACTCTCTCACTCTCTCACTCTGACACTCTGACACTCTGTCACTCTCTCACTCTGACACTCTCTCACTCTGACACTCTCTCAGACACTCTGACACTCTCTCACTCTGTCACTCTCTCACTCTGTCACTCTGTCACTCTCACACTCTCTCTCTCACTCTCTCACACTCTCTCACTCTGACACTCTCTCTCACTCACTCTGTCACTCTCACACTCTCTCACTCTGACACTCTCTCACTCTCACACTCTCTCACTCTCTCACTCTGACACTCTGTCACTCTCTCACTCTGACACTCTCTCACTCACTCTGTCACTCTCTCACTCACTCTCACACTCTGACACTCTGTCACTCTCTCACTCTGTCACTCTCTCACTCTGACACTCTGTCACTCTGTCACTCTCTCACTCTGACACGCTGACACACTCTCACACTCACTCTGACACTCTCACTCTCTCACTCACTCTCACACTCTGACACTCTCTCACTCTGTCACTCTCTCACTCTGTCACTCTGTCACTCTCACACTCTCTCACTCTGACACTCTCACACTCACTCTGACACTCTCTCACTCACTCTGTCACTCTCTCACTCACTCTCACACTCTCACACTCTGACACTCTCTCACTCTGACACTCTCTCACTCTCACACTCTCTCACTCTCTCACTCTCACACTCTCTCACTCTGACACTCTCTCACTCTCTCACTCTCACACTCTGTCACTCTGTGACTCTCTCACTCTGACACTCTCACACTCTCTCACTCTCTCACTCTGTCACTCTCACACTCTGTCACTCTGACACTCTGACACTCTCACAGCCAGGCATGAGTGTGTGTGTGTTTGTGTGCGTGTGTGTGTATCTTACTCTTCAGGTGTGTGTGTGTGTGTGTGTGTGTGTCTCTTACTCTTCAGGGGTGTGTGTGTGTGTATGTGTGTTTGTGTGTGTGTGTATCTCTTACTCTTCAGGTGTGTCAGGGAGGGGGCGTCGTCCTTCTTTACCCCCGTGTTGACTCGTGATTGGACGCGGCCGTACGGAGACCTCCTGCTGTGGGAGGTGAGCAGCTGCTGTCTGGCCACCAGGAGGCGCTGCTTCAGACCCACGTTCTCCACCTGAAGGCCTCTCACCTGCTCCTGCAGCTCCTCCATCACCTCCTCCAGCTCCACGTCACGCAGACGCATCGCAGCCTGACCTCCAGCCTGACCTCCAGCCTGACCTCCAGCCTGACCTCCAGCCTGACCTCCAGCCTGACCTCCAGCCAGACGCTCCATACGACCACGATCCTTCAGGAGACGCATCAACTTAGTGCCCAGCCTGAGGAGGAGGAGGAGGAGGAGGAGGAGGAGGAGGAGGAGGAGGAGGAGGAGGAGGAGGAGGAGGAGGAGGAGGAGGAGGAGGAGGAGCAGGAGCAGGAGGAGGAGATATTCAGAGGACTAGAAAGGACCTGAGCTCCTCCAACAATGCAACATATATAATACAAAGTGCACGAAGTCTATATCCATGTAACAGAATATGAAATTAAACAATGTCCATTACGACCAAACTAGACACGGTTTATTGCGGTGATAACTGTTTGAATACATACGTAGATTGCAAGATGACGAACACGAGTAAAGAAAGGTGTGTGGTCAATAAAACACTAAAACAGGCTGCATTGTGGGAAATGCTTCTCTCACTTCCTGATCTTGTCGTCCTGTGTGTGTGTCTTCTGTTTGAGGAGCAGCGTCTCCTCGTGGAGGCGCAGGAACCGATCCTCCAGCTCCTCCCTGGACACCTTGGAGACGTCCTGACGCTCCCTGGCATTCTGGGGAAGAGACACGTCTGAGGAGAGAGAGAGAGAGAGAGAGAGAGAGACTGCTAGAGAGCATGCTTCATCTCACCAAGTCAGTTCCATGCTCAGTGGAGAAGAGGAACCTCTCTGTCCTCCCAGCAGCTGATCAACACCTGAGGGCTTCCTCCCAGCAGGAAGCCCTCCCCTCTCTCGTGCACGCGCTAAGTCCCTCCCCTCTCTCGTGCACGCGCTAAGTCCCTCCCCTCTCTCGTGCACGCGCTAAGTCCCTCCCCTCTCTCGTGCACGCGCTAAGTCCCTCCCCTCTCTCGTGCACGCTATAAGTCCCTCCCCTCTCTCGTGCACGCTATAAGTCCCTCCCCTCTCTCGTGCACGCGCTAAGTCCAGTGTTTCCCCTATATACAAATAGTGGCGGCGCAGCGCCGCTGCTGAAATATGCACGCCGCTGCTAGGGGGCGCCAGCCAGTACCCAAAAAAAAATTATTAAAATAATAATAAGTGGCGACCCTTTTTCATTTTTGATTGTTTGTTATGCGGATTTGTAGTATTTGTGTTACTGTATGTTCAATAAAGGTGTATTTTTGCTAAATGTTGAGACATTGCCACTGTATGTACTAGGCAGGGCCGATCTTTGGTATTAACAGGCGGTCGCCTTGGGCGCCAGATCTGGGGGGTGATGCGCTGGTAGCTCTGGGAGAGAAAAAACATTTTTGACCGTTGGGGCTCATCCAAATGTTCGGCCTCGATGTAACAACATTCATAATTAAGTAAATGTTACACCCTTTTCATCTCGGTTACACTTTTCATTCGCCCTGTACGATGCGCTGTAAGTGATGAAAGTTGGGGATGTTTGCTTATCAGGCGCCCGCAGCTCACAGCCAACGTGCGAGCGTGGGAGCCAGCGAGGGAGAGGGAGCACCGGTACCGGCGCTGTTGTTATTAGCATCTGGTGCTAGCTGCGCTAACGGATATAAGAAGTAGATGTTTCTACAACCAGGGTGGAGGAGAGCTCTCTGTCAGACGGAGAGGCTCAGTGAGGTAGAGGACTCAGAGTGTTTAGATAAGTTAATTTCAGTCTAAGTCATCTCAGTGGGTCTCAAACGTTTTGACCACAAATTATGTAAACACGTATTTCCAAGGCTCTCCTTTATAATTATTAGGATAAATAAAAACAGGTTTGAAATCATTCCAATGTCTACTATAGGACAGTAATCCAAAAATATCGTTTAAAGTTGGAGAGATACAAAAATATGCATAAATAAATAAATTAAGTAAAATAAGTTAACTAGGTAAAATAAGATATGAATGAACAACAAAAATCAAATAAGCTACATTTATTTGTTATTGGCTATGGTAGGTTATTGGTTATGTTCATATACTTATTTGATTATTAAAATGTAAACCGATCTTTTTCATATGGGTGTTTTAGAGTTCCCCTAGATCAGCTCTCTAGTAAGTGTGTGCTCAAAGTGCACCAGATTGAAGCATTTTTTCTTTAAAATCTTCCCGGGGGGGCATGCCCCCAGACCCCCCTAGAGGATGTGACCACCCTCCAATTCAAACATGTTCATACAATAATGAATACATTTGAAGCTATTTTGAAGTATATGACCTATGTCAATACGTTTCTGTTTTTTAGTGTATTTGCCTTTTGTAGAGATTTTTCATTTATTCTTTACATATAAAATCTCGCCTCGGGCAGTAAATTGGCTAGAACCGGCCCTGGTGCTAGGCCTCAAGAGCCTTTCTTGTGCTGACACATTGAAACAAATTGGCGGGGCCCACTTCGCACACACTAAAAAATTCCACACGCTCCACGCTCACATTATGCTGGGCCCACGTGCCTTAGCACCGCTGCTATGACTCCATCCTAGGGGAGACACTGAAGTCCCTCCTCTCACTCGTGCACGCGCTAAGTCCCTCCCCTCTCTCGTGCACGCTATAAGTCCCTCCCCTCTCTCGTGCATGCGCTAAGTCCCTCCCCTCTCTCGTGCGCGCTAAGTCCCTCCCCTCTCTCGTACACGCACTAAGTCCCTCCCCTCTCTCGTGCACGCTATAAGTCCCTCCCCTCTCTCGTGCATGCGCTAAGTCCCTCCCCTCTCTCGTGCGCGCTAAGTCCCTCCCCTCTCTCGTACACGCGCTAAGTCCCTTCCCTCTCTCGTGCGCGCTAAGTCCCTCCCCTCTCTCGTACACGCGCTAAGTCCCTCCCCTCTCTCGTGCACGCGCTAAGTCCCTCCCCTCTCTCGTGCGCGCTAAGTCCCTCCCCTCTCTCGTGCGCGCTAAGTCCCTCCCCTCTCTCGTGCGCGCTAAGTCCCTCCCCTCTCTCGTGCACGCGCCAAGTCCCTCCCCTCTCTCGTGCGCGCTAAGTCCCTCCCCTCTCTCGTACACGCGCTAAGTCCCTTCCCTCTCTCGTGCACGCGCTAAGTCCCTCCCCTCTCTCGTGCGCGCTAAGTCCCTCCCCTCTCTCGTACACGCGCTAAGTCCCTCCCCTCTCTCGTGCACACGCTAAGTCCCTCCCCTCTCTCGTGCACGCTAAGTCCCTCCCCTCTCTCGTGCGCGCTAAGTCCCTCCCCTCTCTCGTGCACGCGCCAAGTCCCTCCCCTCTCTCGTGCGCGCTAAGTCCCTCCCCTCTCTCGTACACGCGCTAAGTCCCTTCCCTCTCTCGTGCACGCGCTAAGTCCCTCCCCTGCTCTTATCTTTCTGGACCTGCTCTTATCTTTCTTACAGTGCAGACGCTTTTCTGCTTGCTCCTGCCTCTGCTTACTTTTTATGTTGATTTTCCTATTCTTATTCTCTGAAAACTTCGAGCAGCGGCTCCTGGACATTAACCGATCACTGGGACAGTTCATCTTCGTAAATAGACGGAGGTTTTCAGCCATATCTTAACATTTTTACGACGACCCCAGTCTTACAGTAGCGTGGCCTAGCAACAGCTAAAGCCTGGTAGGCTACTGCATGCTATTTAGCTTAAGCTAGTTGGTAGAAAAATGCCTCCGTTCTCTACAGATCACTTCCACAAACTTCTACAGAAGATAGTTGTGCTGGAAATGAAAATGTAACGGTTGGAAGTTAACGTGGAAGTGAATGGACTATGTTGTGGGAATGACACCACTTTACCAGTGTTGCAAAATAATGGAGAAGGGTATGCTAACTCACAGCTAGTTAGCAGCTACAAGGATTCCAAGGAACAGGAGAGCTGTGTACCGGGTAATAAATCTACAAGTGGTAGTCCTCCCTGGAACTCTCTGGGTGCAAAGCCGAAGAGTAAATCATTTCCATGGGATTTGGGAGGACGGATAACAGGCAGAGCCCAGCGCTCTGAAATCTGTGATCGACCGGCTGGCCTGCATTGTTATCACCCAGGAAGAGCGCCTCTTCAACCCCTAAACAGCTGTGGACAGCTGCTAAAGGGAGAATTACAAACAATCCTCCTAAACCACCGAGTGTGCCAATCCAGAACAGATACGCTCCGCTGACCGAGAGCCGGAGATCTCTCTCTGATGACCTGGATAACCCGTCCTCTTCACACAGCAGGGTAAGGACCAATAGCTACTCCAAAAGCAAAAGGCTAGAGGGAAAGCTAACGACTGGGCCTGAAGCTCTGATTGTGGGTGACTCTGCTGTAAGAGATGTAAAAGGTCTGTGTAGTAAGAACACCACCAAAGTACTCTGTTTCCCAAGGATGTGGTCTCTGACTTGGCTGAGAAGATCCTGCATACTGGGGCTGAACATCCGACTGTGAAGAATGTGGTACTGCACATTGGAACAAATGATGTTGTGAAACAAGAGTCAGAAGTGCTGAAAGAAGACTTTAAATGTCTGTTGGAAACTGCCAGCTCTCTAAAGGCGGAGGTGTTCATCAGTGGCCCTCTACCGCCCGTCAGAAGAGGAGCGGAGAGATTCAGCCGACTGTCTGCACTGAACACCTGGCTTTCACCTGTCTGTACTGACCACTCTGTGCATTTTGTTGACAATTTTAACTTTTTCTGGGACCGCAGACATCTTTTCAAGGCAAATGGAGTTTGCCTGAACAAGCCAGGAGTGAAATTGTTTATCTCTAACATATTCAACTGCCTGCGTCATCAATCTGTTCCCTCTGCCAAGGACAAGCGGCAAGAGGAATCAAACCAGGAGAAAGACACAACACATCGCGCAGAACACCCTGAAGAAGTGTCACTGCACCGCCTGAGGAATGTTCTGATTATGGGAGACCTATGAGACACATGGAGGAGTCTCCACCGCCCGTCACCCCCCCCCCTGTCAACGCCTTTGAGGATACTCCGTTCACCCTTTCGCCCTCGCCCACCCTCCTGGAGATCGTTGAACACATGAAGGAGATACAGAGGGTTGGCACCGATTCCTTAATGTTTATTTTATTAGCTTTTCTTTTTTAATGCTTAATGTCTTTCATTTCTTTTTTGTAAAGCACTTTGAATTACCCTGCGTCGAAAAGTGCTATATAAATAAACTTGCCTTGCCTTGCCTTGCCCTCTCTCGTGCACGCGCTAAGTCCCTCCCCTCTCTCGTGCACGCGCTAAGTCCCTCCCCTCTCTCGTGCACGCGCTAAGTCCCTCCCCTCTCTCGTGCACGTGCTAAGTCCCTCCCCTCTCTCGTGCACACGCTAAGTCCCTCCCCTCTCTCGTGCACGCGCTAAGTCCCTCCCCTCTCTCGTGCACGCGCTAAGTCCCTCCCCTCTCTCGTGCACGTGCTAAGTCCCTCCCCTCTCTCGTGCACACGCTAAGTCCCTCCCCTCTCTCGTGCACACGCTAAGTCCCTCTCTCGTGCGCGCTAAGTCCCTCCCCTCTCTCGTGCGCGCTAAGTCCCTCCCCTCTCTCGTACGCGCTAAGTCCCTCCCCTCTCTCGTGCACGCGCTAAGTCCCTCCCCTCTCTCGTGCACGTGCTAAGTCCCTCCCCTCTCTCGTGCACGATCTAAGTCCCTCCCCTCTCTCGTGCACGCTCTAAGTCCCTCCCCTCTCTCGTGCACGCGCTAAGTCCCTCCCCTCTCTCGTGCACGTGCTAAGTCCCTCCCCTCTCTCGTGCACGTGCTAAGCCCCTCCCCCCTCTCGTGCACGCGCGAGCGGCCAGAGCATGTGAGAGAAGCATAGCTGCGAGTGGGAGTGAAACTGCGCCTCGGCTTGTTGACAAAAAAAAATGCCAGAAGCTAAAAACAAACAAGTTGTTTGTAGATGCTTCATTGCATTTGATACAAATTCTAGTCATTTATTTAATGCATTGTTTCAAAGCGTGCGTTCTGGTTCTGGTTCTGGTTCTGGTTCTGGTTTGAAATAAAGCACAATAATTACATTTAAGACTGTTTCCCTTAACTTAAGAGAAGTATCGAAAAATAATCGGAATCGCAATTCTTGACTTGGTATCGAAACCAAGATGTTAGTATCGTGACAACACTAGAGGACAGAGGCAGAGGACAAGGACAGAGGACAAGGACAGGGGACAGATACAGAGGACAAGGACAGAGGACAAGGACAGAGGGCAGAGACAGAGGACAAGGACAGAGGACAAGGGCAGAGGACAGAGACAGAGGCAGGGGACATAGACAGAGGGCAGAGGACAGAGACAGGGGACAGGAACAGAGAACAGAGGACATGGACAGAGGCAGAGGAAAGGGGACAGACAGAGGCAGAGGACAGAGAGGACAGAGGCAGAGGACAGTGACAGAGGACATAGGCAGAGGACAGTGACAGAGGACATAGACAGAGGCAGAGGACAGTGACAGAGGACATAGGCAGAGGACAGTGAAAGAGGACATGGACATAGGACAGAGGCAGAGGACATAAACAGAGGACAAGGACAGAGGAAGAGGACAGTGGACATAGGCAGAGGACATGGACAGGGGACATGGACAGAGGACATGGACAGAGGACATGGACAGAGGACAGGGACAGGGGACATGGACAGAGGAAATGGACAGAGGACAAGGACAGAGGCAGAGGACAGTGACAGAGGACATAGACAGAGGCAGGGGACAGTGACAGAGGACATAGGCAGGGGACAGTGACAGAGGACATAGACAGAGGACATAAACAGAGGACAAGGACAGAGGCAGAGGACAGTGACAGAGGACATAGACAGAGGCAGAGGACAGAGGCGGAGGACATGGACAGAGACAGGGACAGAGGACATAGACAGAGGACAATGACAGAGGCAGAGGACAGGGACACAGGACAGAGGACAGAGACATACGACATGGACAGAGGACATGGACAGAAGACAGAGGGCAGAGGACAGTGACAGAGGACAAGGGCAGAGGACAGTGACAGAGGACATAGACAGAGGCAGGGGACAGTGACAGAGGACATAGGCAGGGGACAGTGACAGAGGACATGGACAGAGGACATAAACAGAGGACAAGGACAGAGGCAGAGGACAGTGACAGAGGACATAGACAGAGGACAGAGGCGGAGGACAGAGACAGGGACAGAGGACATAGACAGAGGACAATGACAGAGGACAGGGACAGAGGCACAGGACAGAGACATACGACATGGACAGAGGACATGGACAGAAGACAGAGGGCAGAGGACAGTGACAGAGGACAAGGGCAGAGGACAGTGACAGAGGACAGAGGACAGTGGACAGTGGCAGAGGACAGTGACAGAGGACAGAGACAGAGGACAGTGGCAGAGGACAGAGACAGAGGGCAGAGGACAGAGGCAGAGGACAGTGACAGAGGACAGTGACAGAGGGCAGAGACAGAGGACAGAGGGCAGAGGACAGAAGCAGAGGACAGTGACAGAGACAGAGGACAGAGAACAGTGACAGAGGACAGTGACAGAGGGCAGAGGGCAGAGGACAGAAGCAGAGGACAGTGACAGAGGACAGAGACAGAGGACAGTGACAGAGGACAGAGGCAGAGGACAGAGACAGGAGGCAGAGGACAGAGACAGAGCAATGAGTCCCTTTGGTCCACTCTTTCTAAATGTGCTCTATGGATACAGTTGGATTGTAAATGTGGGAGCAGACCAACCTGCAGGGGACAGCTGGACGTCTCTCACGGGGACGTCCCAGGCCGAGTCGTCCAGGACAGTGGACATCATCTGAGAAGCAGAGGGGGGGAAACCGCATTTATATCAAAGTCAAATGTATCGTCAGTCTTTCAGTTTGTGTGTCCATACAATAACAAATATAAAAACATGTATAAACCTATATACACACAATGTACACACATTAAGACCTAAATCACAGCCCAGCCATCAATACATGTGTGTGTGTGTGTGTGTGTGTGTGTGTGTGTGTGTGTGTGTGTGTGTGTGTGTGTGTGTGTGTGTGTGTGTGTGTGTGTGGGTGGGTGTGTGTCTGAGTGTGTGTGTGTGTGCGTGTGCGTGTGCGCGTGTGTGTGTGTGTGTGTGTGTGTGTGTGTGTGTGTCTGAGTGTGTGTGTGTGTGTGTGTGTGTGTGTGTGTGTGTGTGTGTGTGTGTGTGTGTGTGTGTGTGTGTGTGTGTGTGTGTGTGTGTGTGTGTGTGTGTGTGTCGGAGAAGGTGCATCGAAGCAGCAAAGGGGAACTGTATTGATGAGCAGCAAAGGACGTGGTGCCTGCAGTGGAGTGGAGGAGAAGGAGCCAGGAGGCGCACAGACCCTATATACAGGTCACCACATATATGCGCGGAAACAATACCTCCAGCCTGTAGGTCCGTGTGTTCATACGTGACCACTGCAACCGCTTTATTCTACATGTATTAATACCTTCAGTTACTTCACAGATCTGGATGAATGATGGTAAATCTAACCAAGTGTTCAGACTTTAGTTCCACCTGGAGTAAATCCTCCAGCTACCCTGCAGTCTACAAAGTACTTCAGACTAGCTGCACCTTCACCAGCTTTGAGAACACTTTCATGATCAATCATTATAAAACATATCAGATATATTATTCTGAAATGGACCAGTCTGTCCATCGTTAGCTCGGTTAGCTTCGTTAGCTCGTTAGCTTCGTTAGCTCGCTATAAACAGTGAACTAACTATCTGTCCAACCCGCCAGAGGGACAGCATGTGTCTGCTTTGATGTGGACACACAGTTAAAGGTTTGAAATGCTCTCTTTGTAATCATGTCTTACCTTTAACTCGCTTTATTGAATCCGGAGCATCGGTTGCTACTGAAAACAGAACGCCATGTCGTCGCTATGATGGAACTGCGCATGCGCCGAGAGGGACGGGTTCTGGGTAATGTAGTTATTCTACCTCCTTTGGTTTGACTGCGGGTGGTACATAACGCTTGAGGTGCGTTAACGGTAAGCAGTGCACGCAGTGTGCGAAATACCCGGGGGGTCCCCATCTCCCGTTTATTGCGCGAAATACCGGTCGAAGGTTTCTCAATATGTAGCAGGCCTCCTATACAATATCCATGGATGCAAGCCAAGACAACCAGTAGTCTCTAGCAGCGTTTCTCCACCGGGGCGCCGTCTGGCGTCTTCAGGGGTGCCGTCAAATAATTCTATATTCTGACGTTCATATGAACGAACGACCGCGTGACCTGTTCTCGGTTCCATGCGAGGAACTGCTTTTCCAGCCAAATAGAAGATATTTGTGAATAAATGTTTTGAATTATGAATACTGGAAGCTTAAAAACATGTTAGTGCCCATTGCAAGTGACAAATAAATATTATAATTTGAGACCCCCCTCAAATGTAGCTGTTGAGACTTTCAGGGGGGCTCAGGTGTTACTCAGGGGGGTTGAGCTCCCCCGGACCCCCCCCCGTATTTCGCACACTGAGTGCAAGTAAAATATATAGATATTAATTTCATGATGCGCTCATTGGTGCGTGGAGGGAGGAGCGAGGCGTGGAGGGAG
>NW_027262863.1:0-21374 GCF_902827115.2 Pseudochaenichthys georgianus | reverse complement strand
GAATCTTTTTTAAATGTTCTGGTAGTGAACTTGTATTTCTGCTGTATAGTTGGGCATATTAACATTTGGGCCTATGGAAATCAACTTCATTCTGGAACCTTAAGTGGCTGTTGAATGAAGATGAAATGCAGTTTTTGCAAACATTAAGGTTTCTGCTTGATTATAACCCCATCTTCTTTGTGCTGTGTTCACTTAGTGTACAAGCTCTTTAGTGCATGTGAGTTCTGTGTGTCTAGCTAATAGGTTGACTCTCTGCCGCTGTGCTTATACGGGGGTATCTACGGCTAAGCCATCCCAGCCAACAGCGTTGTCGCAGAAATGTAACGCCAACCCCTCCATTTGCCCCATTGGGTAACACTGTTAGCACTGTTGCTGTTGTTTGTGCTGTTTGTGCTTTGTTATCTGCACCACTAGCTTCTTGAACCGCTGCTATTCACAAACTGCATCAGCATGTTGAGACGTTGTTGCGACCTGGCTCAAAAGGCCACAACAAAAAGGAGACACAACATGTCAACGGGTAGGTAAAGGTGTTTATTTGCACCACACTGTTCAAGTCAACTCATGGTTTATACTCATCAGAGCTGGGTGCCTGCAGAAAAAAGCAGAGAGAACAGACAGGAGCAGAGAGGCTTTAAAATAGCTGTAGAGCACCAGACCCAGGTGCCCTGAGTTACTGCAATCAGTGCGATAATGCAGCCAAGACAGGACAGCCACACCCTCTCCACTGATGAACCCACAGGGGCATCACAGCCCCCCCCCTTAAGACGGAGGCCCCAAAGGGATCCCCGAAACAACACCAAATATCCAGAGCCAGAGAGACTTCCTACCCCACCGGGGCACGAGAGAGAGCATCCGCCACAACGTTGTACTTGCCCTTAATGTGCCGAATGTCCAAACTATAGGACTGCAGGAACAGGGCCCACCTCATCAGCCGCCGGTTCGGACAGTTAAGTGAACAGAGAAAGGTAAGGGGATTATGGTCGGTATAAACTACAACTGGGCTACTCCCAAAACCCACATACACCTAAAAGTGCTGGAGGGCCCATATTAAGGCCAATGCCTCCTTTTCGATTGTTAAGTAATTGAGTTGGTACGAATGAAACTTCTTTTAGAAGTAACAAACTGACCTATCAATACCCTCAACCTCTTGCAGCAAAACCGCACCTGCCCCAACATGAACGGCTCATCGAGGCGCGGCACAGCGAGAACCGGAGCACAGCACAACAGGGTCCTCACATTCTCAAATGCTACCTGACACTGGTCAGACCAAATGAACTTGACTGTACCCTTCAGCAAATCAGTCAGGCGCGCAACCACTGTGGAGAAGTTCTTACATGCGTTTGATGTGGTCATCCCATGCGTCACTAAACACCACTACGTCGTCAAGATAAACAGCAACCCCCTCAAGACCTGCTACCACCATGTTCATGAGGCGCTGAAATGTCGCTGGCGCATTACAAAGCCCAAAACTCATCACTGTATACTCATACAGACCGAAAGGTGTAACAAACGCTGAAATCTTTTGCGCACGCGCTGTCAAAGGAACTTGCCAGTACCCCTTTAACAAGTCGAATTTACTGACAAACCTAGCAGAGCCCACCAAGTCAATACAGTCCTCCATCCGTGGCAATGGGTAAGAATCTGTTTTTGTCACCTTATTAACCTTACGATAGTCGTTACAAAACCGCGGAGACCCATCTGATTTGCCAACCAGCAGACTAGGCGACGCCCAACTGGAGAATGACTGTACTGCAATCTGATTGTCCAACATGTACTGGACCTCAGCCTCCAGCACCCTACGCTTATCTGCAGGACAACGATAAAATCGCTGCTTAATTGGAGGACTGTCCCCCACGTCGATATCATGCTCCACGAGAGTATCGCCGAACAGTACCACAAACTTCCCGATTAAAGCCGCCAATTCATCTCTCTGTGCTGCCGGTAAGTGACTCAACAAGCGATCCAATTGGCATAACGACTCCGAATTCCTCAGCCTACTAGACATAACAGGTTCATCTGGTGCCTTAACATCACACTCCTCAGCCAACCCTCGATCTGAAAGCACAGAATCAACCATCATTATGGGGCACACACCCAACTTTTTAGCCATGAAGCTATCCCCAACGGTATCACGAACATAGTACGGTTTCAGGAGGTTGACGTGACACAGTTGAGACAACTTCCTCCGATTTGGAGTAGCAATCAAGTAATTTTGATCTGACACTTTACTCTCAACAGTGTACGGGCCGGCAAACTTGGCTTTGAATGGTGAGACCTGCAGTGGCATTAAAGCCAACACCTGATCCCCTGGGCTGAATTCACGATACTCTGCTTTACGGTCATAGAGTAATGGTCATATAGTCTATATATATATATATACCTTTAACTTAAATGATCTTATTATCAGTGTTGGGTGTAACGCGTTACAAAAGTAACGGAGTTACAGTAATATATTACTTTTTGCTGTAACGAAGTAATGTAACGCATTACTAATGAAATGTGGGTAATATATTACCCGTTACAATGCTCAGTAACGCAGTTACAACACATTTTAACCCGAAATTAAATGGTGTTTTGTTTTTTAACAATGTACTAACATAGCGAGACATTCCGACACCAGACAAATTGTGCGGGTAGATTAGTAAACCTGGTGTTTTGACAGTACAAGCAGTAACCAATCAAACCGGGTGTATGTTGGGAGAGCCAGACCGCAGTTATTTCCCATATGTCAACAAAAGGAGGAGAAAATGACCGTGGCTGTAGGGAACATACAGGGATACAAACCGGAGGAGCCAGGCATGGGGGGAGGTGGCAAAGACAGTGGGGGAAACTGGTAGGGTTTCGCTTGTTTGGGGAGTTTATATCCAGTGTATTTCGTTTGAATGGACAGCTAGCAAGCATAGACAGTATATTTAGCCAGCATGGATGTAGCATGAATGCTTTGCTTTGTATGTCCGGGGCGGGATATTCATGTGGTTGGTTGTTGGTCGGGCTGCTCGCGTTGACTCCCCAAGCTCAAGACACGCCCACCGCCAAGCGGCAACGCACGCCGCCGTGTGTAGGGGTATGGAGTCAGATTTGGGTCAATATTCTAGCGCGTAAAACAAGCTACTCACGAGCTGAAAATGTGCTTTTACACGCGCATAAAATGACCCTCGCACGCAGATTAAACCCCCGCGAGCGGCTCTGCGCCCGTGAGTGGCTCTGCGCTCGCTCGCGAGAGAAACAGCCTTCTTGCTCGCTCGCGGGAGTGTCAGCCTCGCGGAGTCTGTCTACGCGCGCGTGAAAAGTTTCTGGCACTTTGGGGCGGAGCCACTGGACTTTGATTGACAGCTGCAAGGAAACCCGGGGTTGCCAGGTTTGATAAATGCCTGAACTACCAAGAGCCGAGGAGAGACGGCAGCAAAATCAGTTGGACGAGATTGAATGGTAAAGTGGTCCATATGTGTATATATAAGTGTTGCATTTAAGTGATATATTGGTTGTAAAAAATTATTTGCTTGATACAAAAGGACATTCTTTATAACCAATTGCTTTATTATCACGCATTTGTAATATTTGTATGCTAGAACTTTTTGTATTCTTTTTGAAAAATTAAAAATAAATAGCTCACTTGTCATTCATTTTAATCCTTAATTATCCATCCAACACTGAAAAGGTGGTCCTTGTGAAGAGTCTCATCACTATATATATACACTAATAGTTTGCTGAAGATTAAGTTTGTTTTAACCAAGGTATAAGGTTTTTTTAGGTGTGATTTTATGAATGATCTATTCTGTCAACATTTGATGAATTAGAAAAATATTAATGTTTTTAAATGTTAACAATTATTTTCTTAATGACATATTGTGCTAATGAAATCCTTGTAAATAAATGTCCAATGAATTTATTCTTGCATTCAATTTTTTTGAATAAAAACCATATCCACCACCTGGTACTTCCAGTAATCGTCATTGACACACAATGTGCAGATATAACACAATCAAATGTTAATTCTGGTTAAAGAAATATAACACAAAATGTGCAGAAATAACAAATGAGTGTGTTCATCTTGGTTACACATTTATGACACACAATGTGTAAAATGTGCACATTGTGTGTTAGGGGCATGTAACACATTTTGTGTGTAAAAATGATTTACACATAAATAAACACAACACGTGTTGTCCCTGAGCACACTCTGTAGGTGTGTTGAAATTCAACACATGTTGTGTCATATTTGACACATCCCTTCTAAGAGTGTACAGCAGACAGTAGCTAGCAATTTTATATATATATATTGTTTTATATAAAATAAATTGTTATATATATATATATATATATTAGCTGTACACTTTACGAATATAATAGTTTTTTATGGACAATTTTACCATTCAATCTCGTCCAACTGATTTTGCTGCCGTCACTCCTCGGCTCTTGGTAGTGCAGGCATTTATCAAACCTGGCAACTTCGGGTTTTCTTGCAGCTGTCAATCAAAATCCAGTGGCTCCGCTCCAAAATCCCAGAAACTTTTCACGCGCGCGTAGACAGACTCCGCGAGGCTGACACTCCCGCGAGCGAGCAAGAAGGCTGTCTCTCTCACGAGCGAGCGCAGAGCCACTCGCGGGCGCAGAGCCGCTCGCGGGGGTTTAATCTGCGCGCGAGGGTCATTTTATGCGCGTGTAAAAGCACATTTTCCGCTCGTGAGTAGCTTGTTTTACGCGCTAGAATATTGACCCAAATCTAACTCCATAGCAGACCGTAGCAGCAGGTCAGATGGGGACATCACGTTACCCTCCGCTGTGGACACTAGCTTACTCTCGCCTGACTCGCCGCCCTCGCCCCCGGGGCAGCAGTCTTGTCTTCGTCTCCCCAAACACTGCCGCCCCTCTGCGGCCCGCAGGTGCCAGGATACCACGGCAAACCAGAGCCTGCTCAGGTATATCTAAACAAGTACCCGCCTGCACAGTGGGGTTAGGTGGTCATTTTGCAGCTCGTGGTATACAAATAGACAAGGGCTAGAATATGTGAAAATAGGGCCATATTCTGCCATGCCTGTAGAAATGTTGGGTCAAACATAATGCATACAATAGCACAGATGCCTTCACCACGAATGGCTACAAAAAGATCTCATATCCCAAGCTTATCAACGAGCTAATGTTGCAGCTGAAATGATCTCCAGGTCACAAATTCAACCTCACATGATGATGTGATACCAGTTTTCAAGCACAGTAAATATTCTCTTCCCAGAGTATATGATGGGACCAAGGTGATGTTTAGTAGGCTACATGGTTTTAATAATACTTTTGCTTTTCAATGTTTGCCATTTCAAACCATGAGCTGGTTCAAATAATATTTGACTTGATTTACAATATGTTCTCATTTGTTTTATCAGCACAGTTTTGAAGCTTCGTGTGCTTTTCTTTGCCACAGTCCACTTTGGACTGTATGAGATATTTCAGGATCGCACTTTTAACTCACTTGAAATGTTCTCACTTGCTTGGTTTCAAAACATAACAAATGCCATAATCTGTTCATTGGGACCATCAATGCTATTTTTCATTGCTGTTGCCGGCCACTATTGCTCATGTAAACCTGCTACTGCTGCGCCCCCTGTAACCTCAGATTCACCCTGAGTCATTTTGTTCTGGAACCGGGCCTGTACACGGCCATATACTGAACACACTACAGAGCCCATTCCGTGTCCTGTTAGTGTTTACTTCCTGTCTGCCTTCTTCTGGTGATTTATCTGACGTCCAGCGCTCCGTCTTTTAACCTCTTTTCCTTTCTCTTTCTTGATCCTCCTTAGCAACCTTCATTACAGTCCTTGACAGTGGTCTGTACTACTGTATTAACAACGTGTCACATGTTAAGAAGTTACAATCAGAATCGAGTATTCAACTAAGCCGTGTAATACAAGTTGTTAGTAACCTTAATGGCCTACCCAGTTGTTATGCTATACCACATTGCCCTTCATTGGATGTATAATGAGACAGTACTTTTGTAATGTAACTTATTACTTTCAAAAGAGAGTAATAAGTAATATGGAATATATTACATTTTGGAAGTAACTTGCCCAACACTGCTTATTATTAACTTATTATTATTGTATTTAAAAAGGTCTAAAAAAGTATTTAACTGTACACAGCTCTCCTGTTTCTTTAAACTCGCTCCCAGAGTTGGTCCCTTTTACTTTGTACCCCCCATAAGTTGATATGGTGAGCTGGAATTCACTGTGGCTCAGCTGAAATGGCGATTATTGGCACACTACTCTGGGCTCTGCACCCTGCCCTGTGGATCCGGGATGACCTCTGCAGGACGGGGGGCCCAGTGATTGATTAGCTGGCTTGGGTGGACCACCACTCCCCCACTGGCTAGGGCATATGGAGCTGCGTGTCCTATGGACAGCTGCGTCGGCAACACTCATCCTCACTGTATGTGTGTGTTGTCTGTGTGAGAGCCCAGCCTTATACCCTGTTCTGTATTGTCTTCTTACAATGTCCCCCTTAGCTATGCAGCTCTGCATCCTGTTGCCCAGTGCTCCATTTGTGTAAGTCATGACTTCTAATGTGGCAGACTGAATGTTCTCATGGTCCTCAAATACACTGATATTCAATTCTTAGCAGAGGGCAAAGAGGCTAAAGCTAGAAACTGTCAAATATTTTCAAAGGTGGCTCATTGAAAGTTCCTACAAATAACTACAATATGTGGACAGCCCTATCCAGATGTCTTTAATCATAACGTTTTACAGAATACTATTACATTTATACAATAATGTTTTTTCAAAATGTGTCAATGCCAAAAGCCAGATCTGTAAGAAAATATTTTTTCCAATTCAAGTGTAGGCCGACTGCAGAAGGCCTTTACCGACTTGACCCAATTTAACAAACAAAGAATCTTTTGGAAATATAACTGTGGGCCAGGCAAAAAAAAAGCAAACACACATCTTTACTTTACTGCAAACGAAACCAGAAATTAGAAGAAGCAAACAAGCCGCCATGTGCTAGATGAAGTAAGAAAGTAAGATTGCTGTGCTCGTACACTAACCTTAACTTTATCTAACTTCGTAGTTCATTTGCCAGAACCTCTAACTTTCCTACCCTTAGTTGTACCAACGTTTACATGCATATTATTTCCCCCACCTGTGAGGTTAGGCACAGAGCCTGAAAATAACCATTTTGTTTTGTTTCTATGTTTACCTCCTCTGCTAGCTTGCGGCGCTACATGCAACTCTTATCTGTTGGGTTGCATGTCGAAAGGTCAATGGTAAATTAGTTAAAAGTTTAAATAATTTGAACTTTGAGCGTAGGACTCTGCGACAATTTCGAGTGGTGTGCGATCGGAGGGTAGCGCCCCGTCTAGTCGGCCGGCTTAGCTCTCTTCATGGGAAAAAATGATCTGTTTTACTGCTTGTTATGTGAATGCAACTTAAGATACATTTACTTAACCACTTGGCTCTTTTCAGTCACCTACATTAACAGCCTTTAACATGTACGCTCTTCTCAAATTACCCCAAGACAGTCTTCAATGTTTTAATAAAATGATATGCATGTAATATACATCCCCTACACACACAGCCCCCCATCACCACCTATCAATCATCCTATCACACAAACGCTTGCACCTGCAACTTCTAAATGGACCGACTCCATGCTTTAATCTAGTGTATATGATTTTAAAGTGGGATGGTTGGCTGGGAGGGGTGGGGGTGGGATGTGAGGCTGAAGAAAAGAAAAAAAAAGATGATTTGCGAAGGTAAGTTCAAGTGGATATCTGTCCAGGGTTAAAAGTGAAAGTAATTCATTACGGGGAGATAGTGCTTGGCGATATTCCTCATCTTGACGCTTTGCCGCGTGGCAGTTGAAAGGGGTGAGGTGAAGGGGGAGGGGGGGTGAAATGGCCGGTGGTGGCGGGAAGGGGCTGGGGGGTGAGCAACGTCTACCAGCTCCATTGGAGGAGGAGGAAGGTGATGAAGGGATAAGGGCCAAATTGATGGTCATATTTTACAGTGGGTCACTGTGGAGCACGCTGTCCAACACTGTAATTACAAGTTTGGTTAGAGTAGAGAGGGAGAGGGAGGGGAGGAAGAGAGACAGTAGTCTTTGTCATGACCGTAAATGAACAGCCAGGCTTAATTGAGTGGTAACCTCTGAAGCTGTTGTGCTAACACTGCAGAGAGATAGGAAGATGGAGGGAACGAGGGGTGGAAAAAGAGGAGAGAAGTGCTGATAAGGATTTTTGTGTTCGTCAGCCCTATCCTTCCCCACCCGCACACTACTGAAAGCAAGCACCTCAAATAGACAAGTCTGTACAAAGCAATATTTTAACACAAAGAGTTGAGCTTTTAGCTTTATCATTGACCTTATTTATACTGAAATGTAAGCCCAAGGTTCACTTACTGTGCCCCCCCTTTAATGCAAAGAATTCTCAATGACCGATTAGTTTGGAAAAAGATGAAGGGTAATGATCGCCAGAAAATGCATTTTATTGACACCGGAGCAAACGCAAATGCAGCAGCTCTCATGAACTTATTTTGTTTACATTTGTTGTATTTCCGTGTCTATTAAAAGTGCAGTCTTATTGGCTGGATACTATAAATAGGTTGAGACCCCGGAACAATAAGGTTCGTAGCAGCTTCTTACCACAAATCCAGACTAAGCGTCACCAAGGGAGATGTGACGGCCCCGGGAAGAGAACAGGAGAAAAGCAAGGCTTGCCAAGATTGAACACAGGGCTATTCCACTGCCCAACGCTGCTCTGGAAAGTGGAATGGCTAAAATAGGACTTTGAAAAATAAATATAGAGCAATAGAGATAGGCTGCTAATTGGAAGAACAGCTCCAGTCCATCCTTCAGTACGTACGGAATTAAACTGCAGTGTTAAACAGAGTCCTTGTATCAATATACTGTATATAGAGACATTCAAATACAATATATTATTATGTTTAAGCCAACAAGCAGTATATTAAGTTGTTGAATTTATCTTAAAGGTCCCATGTCATGCTTTTCCGGTTGTTACCCGTCCCCTTGTGTTATGTAGCTTTTTCTGCATGTGCACGGTCTGCAGAGTCACAAACCCTCAAAGTACACCCTGTAGCGAGTACAACTCTAACACAGAAAAGACCTGTCTGTGCTGCCCCAGAACGCCTCGTTGGGGATTTCTCTTTTTCCATTGTTTTCTTCCTGGGTACAGTGACGTGCCCATACCCAAATGGACCCATTGGTTCAAATGGACCAATCCGTGGAGCTCCTCACACACACACCCTCGCAGCGGCGAAACTGTGGCGCGCTTACACTGTAGGTGCGCCGCCTTTGGGGGTGCGGGTGCTAGTGGAGCCTCGCAGATGGGGGTGCTGAGGGGGCTGCAGCACCCCCCCCTTCCCGCATCCATTCGCGACGTCTCGCTGTCTCACAGACCCCACGCAGCAAGCAGGAAATGAACCCAGCTCACACTGTCCGCTCCTCGCAGCAGCGAGCCCCGCAACGTCCCGCCAACACGGCACCCAGACCCCACGCAGCATTCTCATCTGTTTGTCATTACTGGTGTCATTTTCTGGTTGCTAACAAACGCCATTGTAACACATAATCACTGATGTTCCGCTGTAACGGTGGTGGACTCATCAGAACAGAGTCGGTGAGCTGAGCACATTGTCTCATTATAGTCATTTTTTGTTTTGTGGGTTTATTAGGTTTTGTTGTTTTGTATTTTATATGTTGGTATTGTCTCACCCTGTAACTTCTGAAAAAAGCATTTCCCAATCATATAGCTTCTTTTATGGAATTTTGTTGAATAGCGCATTATTATAGCTTTAAAAGACAAAAACGTAGGTAGATAATAACTTGAGGTGTGTCTCATTAGCCGTGTTGCTTTTTAATGCATAAAAACAGCAAGCTGTAACAGTGTTTTAGCATAACATTCCTTGCCTGCATTATGATATGTTTATAATCATTGAACGTTTTAGGGAAGCACATTTCCTCAGAGCAAATATAATAGCAAGTCAGCTTTGCTAACTGCTCAACCTGGTGGATAGATAAACCATTACAATATCACAACAAGGCCACGTGCACATCATCGGTGGGGCGATTTTTAGAACTTCCTAGAAAGTTTGTTCTTGCTTTTCAACAGGGAAAAAAATATATGTATGTAGATGAAAATGTAATTGCTGGTTCACGATTACTCATTTGCGTGGGAGACATATCAAACTACCATATGATGAGAGCTCATAGGAGACGACACAGTTCTCTGACATTAATACACACATCTTTGGTTTGATCACAAGCGCTCCCCGGAATAAAAAAGTACGGGGAAAATCTTTTTTGTTTTTCTGTATGTCTTTCAATGCCTCACTCATTACCCCCCCCCCCATCCTCTCTCTCTGTGTCGTTCTCTTCCTATCGGTGTCTCTTTTCAATTCTCCTCTGCTCTAATTTCCCCTTCTCATCCCAGCCTGTGCGATTGTGACGTCTCATCACAATTTTGGCACACATTTCTTTTCATTTCCTTTCCTCATCTCCAGTCTTATTTTTGGTCTCATAGCCTCTAAACCCCTAAAGGCACCCCCTCCACCAACCCCCCACCCCAACCGCCAGTTCTTTCTTCGTTCTCCTCTTTCTCATTTTTTCCTTCAATCTTTCTGCTCCTCATTTAGGATGGCTTGTTTCTTTCAACATCCAGAGATAATGGTCGAATATGGTGGGGCACAGAGAAAGAGGGAACAATTTGTTCCTTTTGCAGTGAGCAGGGACATTTGTGATCAAGGGTGTGATCTGCAAAGACACACACACACACACACACACACACACACACACACACACACACACACACACACACACACACACACACACACACACACACACACACACACACACACACACACACACACACACACACACACACACACAACACACACACACACACACACACACACACACACACACACACACACACACACACACACACACACACACACAACACACACACACACACACACACACACACACACACACACAGAGAAAGCAATGATGATGAGGCCATTTCCTCCCTCATCTCCAGATCCTCATCTAACCGCTAATGAAAAACACGACAATTACCCACAACTCCTTGCACCTCAGCCTTCAGCAGTTGTAATCTTGGCGCCAATATAAAGTCAGATTGTCATTTTGCCTCCACTGTCCCTTCCTCTTCCCCTTCTGTCCATCCCTTTTTTCTCCTGTCCATTTAGAGAGCGTGTGGGCACTGGGAGACGATGATGACTTGCTGCTGGGTAGTTGTACAATGTGATTGGAAATGGAGATATGATATAGAATGTCTTACATGGACCAGTGGGGGACAGACAAAGGCTATGTTGAGGGTAATGAACAGTGGATTAAGGGATTATTATTTGGTACTATGGGAGCATCATGAAGCCTTCCCATTAGAGGAGTCTAGCCATGTGTGTGTGCTCTCTGTAATCTGATCTGTAAATCTCCAGTATCAGATTTTAATTTTAATCGATACTCTCACTATCACCATCTCCGATAAATGAATGGTAGGCAGTTTAAGTGAAAATCAGAAAACTCCTCGCCTCATTATCTATCAGTGTACACAGCCAGATAACTTTTTAATTCAGAATAAGAATGAATAATGTACAGTGTTTCTGTGCTGCGAGCATGATTACATACATGCATATTTGATGAGGCAATTTGCTGCCAGGCAGTCCACACGACAGTCCACATTCTTTTCTAGCTCTCTGCACTAGGTGACAGCAAGGTGTCACTTATGATGGCACTTTAATTAATTTTGTTTGTCCTGTTCAATGATAGTCATGGACCGCTGGGCATCCGTGTTCTGGGTATTGGGACTGATGTAGAGGTGTGTGTGTGTTTGACTCTGTTCAGTGGTTCCTACTCAGTTTCGTCCTTATGGGATATCTGCAGGTGGATATTAAGGTAAGATATTTTCTTAAGACCTCAAATACTTTAATTCACTTGATATTGACACATCTTTTAATCTCAGTAGGTATGAATCCGTCCGACAATAATCAGGTGATAAATTATATAAAACAGACAATAACAATAATACAGTATATATATATAATTGTCTTTTTTGGGGCGGGGCTTACAGTACAATTAATCAGCATGTAGTGTTGTCATAAGGACATTCATGACAAACTTATTAGAGGAATTAGATGGTTTTGACTTTATCTTAACACCATTTTAATGAACTCCGGCAAACAGACAGCTGTCACAGAGCTGTGTGATCCCCTCTGTATAATATGCGCTACACAGGGCATATTGCTTGTATGGTAGTGTTCCCTCTGTCACCATCATATTGCAGCAATATTTGTTCCAGTAAACAGTGGACCCTGTCTGCTATCCCTCACTCCTGTGCATGCTTCAGGAAACTGGTGCATGCTTCAGAAAAAGGCCGTCTGTTTTCACCACACCTAAAGCAAAGGCAAAAAAGTGCCGACACATTTGTCATGCATTAGGTGTGCCGTTACACAGCAACACACTCTCACTCCATAATCGTCCAAGAGCGACGTTTGGTCAGTGTCCGTGGCGTGCAATTGTGACGCTCCTAGGCTCCTTCAGCGTCATAAAGGGACGCAAATAGCTTTCAACTGATTGCAATGTATTCCCATCTGCGGCGGGATTTGACACTCATGGAAGCACGACATTCGTTTGTGTCGGCTGCCCTTAAAGGCAATGTGAGCGTCCATTCTCATTGGATAACGGAGAATTGTACACCCGGATGAAAGTATTCCTCTTACTGTCGATTGATTTTACAGTGATATCTGCACTACTCATCGACTAAAAAACACCAGATTATCCTTGTTAATTACACAACATTGATTGGTTTAAATTGTGTGCAATGCTTTTGTATTTTTCCCCTTCGATTCGGAGAAACAAATATTTTTTCGGAGTAAAGGATGGCAGAAGACACTACACTACCCAGAATCCCCAGCTATCGTTTAGGACTACACCATGTGCTCTTTTTGACAAACCCCGTGATAGTCCTCAAGCTCTGTGATTGGAGAGTGTGCTCTGAGGGTTAAACCGATTCTCGAACAGCACTTGAAATGGGATGGAACCACGGCAGACTGTCCAAAACTGGATTTGAACGGGTCCACCGCGTCCCCCCTCCCCCACCCCGTCCCCAGAACTACACATGCTGCTATTCTGTTTCGCAACATGTTCTCTATCTCTACTGGGAGTTGTAGTTTTAAAAGACGTTTTCGTATTTCCCATAATAAGAAGTTGCCAGTATTAAACTGTGTACATCACTGGAGGTTTAGGGGACAAGAAACACTCACATTTAAAACATATAATTAATAAATGGGTGAAAATTGCTTGTGCAGCATTAATATATATACACACATGCCAGCTAAGGTCAGAAGAGCTTTATTTAACAGCTGGTCTTATGTTTGTGACCCCTGTTGTTCATTGATAACATTACATTACATCACATCAATTGATAAGCCTGAAACATGCACTTGTCAAGGTTCAGAGGCAAATTTAGCAAATATGGCAGTAGCCATCGATCAGCTTAAGATAAGATATACTTTATTGATCCCAAGTTGGAACATTTGCGTTACATCAGCATGTGTAACAGTTGTAATGCAGTGGTGTTTATTTGTAAATCATTTAGTATAATCACACAAATTCTGTGTTTTATATTGAACTATTCTGTGTTCTTTATTTATTGATTGTTCAATACCTGACAAGGCCGGAGATGAAATATCTACATACATCTTATAAGAGTATAATACATTATGTATAATATCAGTTAAAATAAGTGCTTCAACATAGTTAACATTGCTGGAGGTATGCACAAATATTGATAGATGTCTTGTAATGCACTATTGAGGAACCTGCGACCCAAGTTTTTCATTCAATGCAGAACTACACCATAGTTGTGTAGGCCTATATGATATGTCAATAAACCTTAGAAAATCTTGAAATCTTGAAAGGGATGTGCAAAATAGTCATTATATACAGTCTTTAATTAACTATTAGTAGAGAATAACGAGTGATGAATATACTTTATAGAGATCCTATTAATATCTAATAATAAAAATAATGAAATTCAATAACATGCTTTAACCACCAGGTGTCCCTTTATATCAGCTGTGCACCTTTATGGTGTAAATACAGCCTATCTACCAATTGGATCAAATATAAAAGTCAGCCGAATTAGTGTTGATACTGCAAGGAGACGTATTGTGTGAAAAGAAATGTAAGATGTTGTTTAATGGCTGATATATTTATGATCCACGTCACGTTTTCAGTTCCTCATGTTTGTCTAGAAGTCTTCTCATCAGGGCTCTATAAATACAGAACTACGGCAGATATGTAATATGTAATGCAGCCGAACCGTGTATTACAATGCTGTTATGTGATGATTTTCAAAGAGAAAAGCAAGCACACTCGGAATAAACTATTATTTTATTTTTTTTAAATGTTTTCGGTCTGTTTCCGGTATTTGTTAATGACGATGTGCTGTGAGATGTTAGACTGGAATTGCACAGGGAAAATAACGTAGGCTATCTTTAGATGCAGATTTTGTTAAACTAATATGTTTGCGCTGTGGACCAACATTATACATTGACGGGGCAGGGGGTAGCAATAAAGATAACACCATTAAACAGTTACACAACATAACAGAAATAATATCGATAGCAGCGTCCCTAGCAACCACCTTGGTAACAATGAAAACGTTCTATGGACACAATTTCCTGAAGTAATCATCGTAATAACTAGCAAACTAAAGATCATGTACATCCACTGCACACATCATCTGAAATAACAACTCATATTTCTCGCATCAAATGACATCAAAATGCATTTTAATGGCCAAACTATCTTGAAAATAGGCATTTTCCACCGAGAATAAAACGAAGTTCGGCCATGTTTTTTTTTTCTGCAGGGAGAAATTTGAAGATCACGTGACATAGATGCCAGCCATTGGAATGAATGGTGAAAAAAAACGGGGTTTGTCAAACAGAGCACATGGTGTAGTCCTAAACCATAGCTGTGGATTCTGGGTAGTGGTTTAGGACTGGTTTAAGACTACACCATGCTCTTCTGCCATCCTGTACTCCGAAAAAATATTTATTTCTCCGAATCGAAGGGCAAAAATACAAAAGCATTGCACACAATTTAAACCAATCAATGTTGTGTAATTAACAAGGATAATCTGGTGTTTTTTAGTCGATGAGTAGTGCAGATATCACTGTAAAATCAATCGACAGTAAGGGGAATACTTACTTCCGGGTGTACAATTCTCCGTTATCCAATGAGAATGGACGCTCACATTGCCTTGAAGGGCAGCCGACACAAACGAATGCCGTGCTTCCATGCGCGTCAAATCCCGCCGCAGATGGGAATACATTGCAATCAGTTGAAAGCTATTTGCGTCCCTTTATGACGCTGAAGGAGCCTAGGAGCGTCACAACTGCACACCACGGACACTGACCAAACGTCGCCCCTGGACGATTATGGAGTGAGAGTGTGTTGTACACAGAGGTAGAGATGGTGCTTGCTGATGTCCAGTGGTCTCCAGTCAGTGCAAGCTTGTACTAGTTTGTCCGCTTTCTTTGCCTTTTCACTGCCATGCAATTCATGATAAACATCCGTGCTGGTATTATTGGAAGAAGTTGGGGTTTTATGTGTTAATGTTTTCAGATTATTGGAGAGTGTTAACGCATTAATGCACTAACGTTAACAGCCCTTATATAAATCCATACAGTAGTTTATTCTCAGTATTGGTCATGTTTTTCATAACTGACTGACTAAAAAGCCAAATCAAACTGACAATTTTTCCTGTTTGAACAATGTCACTTTAGGAACATGTTCACCCTCAAAGTACCCAACTGGAGGAGCAGGGTGCCTTTTCTTTGAGGGGAAAAGACTGCCAGTGATATTTAGGGTGTCAACGCTGTTGCCTGCCCCTTATTTATTTGCCATGAAATAGATTTGCCAAAACTTTTGCTAAAAGTTTGTTAGATCATTCAAACATTAAATATCTCTATTTATTTAATTTATTTTTAACAAGTATTATTCTTGTACAGTGACTCAACATAGTTCATAAATGAAATAATTATGAAAATTAGGTTCTTATTTGTATTAGGTTTAACTCCTAACTAATGCAAACTTATGAGAAAAAAAGGTAATAAAGAAATGATGCATTGGGGCAGGTGTATATTTAAAAAACGTATACAAATGTGATTATTTATGTTTAAAGCTAAATGATAGTATGTTTTAAAACATGGGTTGAATGTTAATACAAATATTGTTCATGCTAAATAGGGGCTGAATACAAAGTGTTACCATTTGTATGAGACTTGTCCTTCAGAAAGCGGTCAGACTTTCCTGGAAAAACAGATGCAGGGAAGCAGAGCCACATGCTTTGGAGCCAATTTGATTATTCATAGAAAATGCAGACTAGGGAGTATGGAAGTGAAATGTGGGTGGTGAAGAAACAGGCAAAGAGAAGGGTGCAGGGGGAGCGAAGGGGCACCAGTGTAAATAAATAAACAAATAAATAATAAACAATCACTGCACCCCTCGCTGCACACACTGCAAGGAACCAATCAGCACCCTGGCTGAACGCCCTGGAAATTGTGTGTAATGAGTAGGAAAAGATTAGAGGGAGCTCTTGCTAGGCCATAAATTGACATTAGTAAAAGAAAACTCTTTTACTAGGCAGGCCCAGTCTCATTTAGACAACAGGGGGGGGGGGGGGACACTGCGAATGGGAATGAAGTGTGTGAAGACACCAAATTAGGCTGAAGTGCAGACTTGCTGTTGTGCGCCAGCTATTCTGAGTCAATTTATATTAAATAAGGAATTTGAAATCGTTTTTCAGAATTTTTTTACTGACAATTTAAGAATAACTTCATATTTTGGCTGTTTCAACTGTTGTCTTTAAATAATGCAATGTATTACTGAGGCCATTTGAAGCTACAGTTAATTATATTTATTTTAAACAAAATACCAAATAATGATTTGTAAAAAGGAATTCTTGGATACAACTTTACGTTTAGCACTGTAATACATACGATTTTCTAAAGTCAAAGTATGTTACTGTAATATTTTCAGCTCATTCTTCTGCCTGTAGATGGCCAAAAAATAAGTACTGTAGTGAGAACATCAAATAAATTGTATAAATAGTTTAACATTAAGACGCATTGAATCCGTCAAAGAAAACAAACAACAGTGGAAGACGACTGTTCACTGTCTTTGACTGTTGTTTGAACCTTTTTATTGAGTTGTAAAGAGACTTAGCAGAGACCGAGTTCCTCTAATACCTTTTCTTTTAGATGGGGAATGTTGTACAAGGCCATAGCTGGACACAGGGACTGCCAACACTACAAAACATTTATTTTGATTTTCTTTTGTGTACACATTGACTTGAAAATATGTGCATCCAGCGTATCTAGGAACAAGCTAAAGGTCATCAAGAAGGGCATTCCTACAAACATAAAAAGTAAAGTGTGTTCAATGCTATTGTACAAGGGGTAGTCTGAATTACAATATGCAGAATTTTAGTCCCATTAGGAAAGTGACAACATGGTGAAAACAACAACAAATACATTTCCTAATTCATGCAAATCATAAGTTTAACCCCTTTTTTGCTCATATTTTATTTTGGGTATGTATTCTTGAGGGTCATGAGTGTTTGTTTTATTATGCTCTATGCTTGAGTCCTGAATGCGGTTGACTGACCCTAAGCCACGGACTATAGCCAACAAACTCCCTGCTTGAACAGGACAATACCACCACTTCCATCTAGCACTGCACCATCTTGTATTCAAGCGTTGGTAAATGAATAGATTGTTTACCAGATGAGCCTACACTGTAGCTATGTTCGTATGACAAAATAAAGAACCTTGAACCTATGTGTCCATAACCAAATATACTAACCTTTTGTGGTACTAATAACAGAAGACTTCAGTGTGTGTAATACATACTGTATATCGATATGTATAGATGCCTTCTAAAACATTTCTGACCCTCCTAACATGAACACCCAAACAAATTCACAGCATGGTTGGGAATGGTTCACTCTATTTGTGTGTTTATGTTTCTTCAACTGAGCAATTGTTGTAAGTGTGCAGTTGGAATAATAACAGCCTCACCGGCTAATGACAATAATGGCGCTGGCGATTACCACGGCAAGAAAAGAACGTTGAGGAGAGAGGGGGGAGGAAGAATATCGCTGGGCGACAAAAGATTGCATAATTTAGTTTTGTCTTCTCCCTTAATCTATCCTCTCACACTGTTTTACGACCCATCCCTTTTCTTTCTTCTTTTTCCCATCTTCCAACATTTATTTTTCTATGTCTCCGTCCACCTCCCGGTCTTCCTTCTCTTCTTACTCCTACCCCCTCCTCTCTCACCCTGTAACCTCCCCGCTCCTCCACCCCCTTCTCTCTTTCTGGTTAATTTAAAATTTGTCAGACGCTTGCGTCTTCTGGATGGCTGGCCTTTGATATTTTGCGAGCTCCATTTGGCACAAACAAGCCTGCGGCCCTGGTGCATCCTGCTGACTGCTGCACTAGTGGCAGGCCCCCACCATTTATCTTAGCCCTGGCCAGCCAATGCTTACTCATTATAGGGGCCTCGGCACCAGCTTAACCCCCACCTCTGCGTGCATGCAAACACACATGGCCAAATGGTGTGCGTGTGTGTGTGTGCGTATAAACATAAGTAAATGCATATCAGCAAACAAATTCATACCCCATGAACACATTGGAGCTTGCATACGCAGAGACACAGGCTTGCAATTTCAAACACACACCCATCCTGGGATCATTGCTCATGCTTTCACTAACCCCCAACAGAGGTAAACGCCGAATTTACCCATCCTGTGTGAGCCCATCTCTGAATGTTTCATAGTACAGCTTAAATGCTCCATCTTCTCACCCCCCCCCAGCTCTAAATGCTCTCCACAAGTGTTTCTCTACATGTTAAAGCAATTGTGTTTCAGCGTTTTAGTTTTCTACGCCTTTTCTTCAAGTATGCTTGCCAATTTGCTAATGTTAGTGAACCAATGAGCAACCATTAAGAGAATTGTGTCAGTCAGCATGCTTGATGTAAGTTGTAATTTAAAACAACCCGATTTCCCGATGATAAAAAGCTTGGATGCCTGCGTTTCCATGGACTCATGCGAGTTCCGCAACATATGACATGGAAAATAGATATAAGGGGTACTGATATACATGATCTCTATGCTTATCAGAACAAAACACACAACATAATTGGTGCCATGTTCAAAACTCTGCCCTCACTGAGACCTCCATCCGAGCCCCACAGCCAGGACCCTCTGCTTTTGGACACTGTCGCCAAAATGTTTCTCAGTTCATATCAAGCATTCTCACTTTAAAAATGGCAACAACCTGCCCAAGTGGCAGCAGCTGCGGGACAGTGCACTGCGTACTGCGTAGCCTTCCCTTCCCTGAAGAAGAAGTGATCCTTCGTTAGCGTGAAGAGTCTGCTTTATGCGCTCCGCAGTACATGAGCGTGCTGCACAACCCTAACCCTGTCCAACCCTCATCTTTAACATCCATGTCAGGTTTGAATGCAGGCAACACATTTGTTCATTTGCAATGAAATCTATTGTTTTGTAGAGATTATTATTATTACGGCCAAAGTACAACGTTTCCAGGGTTGCAACGGTTTCCCTGGCACTGAAAGCATACCAGAACATACTGTATTTAGAAGACCCCCACAAATATTCACTTGTTTTTGGGTATGACAGAAAGCTAGAATTGGTTCCGGTCAAGGTATTGCCTGTTGTACTTAATGGGCCATAACTCTTTTTTTTTATAATCTTTGTAATTGGTTAAAGGCATCCTTTTTTACTAGCACCCCTAAGAAGGGGTTTAACCACGTTCAATCTCTTTGTTGGTCTTTGCAACCCTAACAACTCCAAAAAGGTTAATAGAAAATGGTACGAATATTTTAGCTGCGGAAGAAGCTCAATGTGGTTCACACTGGATGACTGCCCCAACATCATCTTTTGTGTTTGTATAGCAAAATGCATGACACACACACACACACACACACACACACACACACACACACACACACACACACACACACACACCACACACACACACACACACACGCACGCACGCACGCACGCACGCACGCACGCACGCACGCACGCAACACACACACACAACACACACACACACACACCACACACAACACACACACACACACACCATGTATACATCACTTCAGGGGACATTACATTGACTTACATGCATTTCCTGGAGACTTATCCTAACCTTAACCATAACCAACACATGCCTTACCCTAACCCTTACCCTTAACCTAACCCTTAACCTAACCCTAACCCTAACCAGTCTTCACCCTAAAATTAATGATTCCCCTCATGGGGACCTCCCATTTGTCCCCATACGGGAAGCCAGTCCCCACACGTGACTATGTAAACAATTAGGTCCCCACAAGTATAGTAATGCTAGACCCACACACACACACACCACACACACACACACACACACACACACACACACACACACACACACACACACACACCACACACCACACACACACACACACACACACACACACACACACACACACACACACCACACACACAACACACACACACACACACACACACACACACACCACACCACACACACACACACACACACACACACACACACACACACACACACACACACACAAATGTATTTTCTTCCTCCATTGGTTATTGTGCTTCCCGCTCATCCTGGCAATCTTTTACAGCAGTGAAGCTTTAAGTGGAGCAGAAAATAGACATTGACCTATCTGTTAATATCGGCATAATCACAGCCCTCTCTGTCAGGTGCCAGAGAATGTGTGAATTCAACTATGAGAGCACCCTTCTTTGTTGGTGAGTGTGAGTGCAGAAGTACATTGTACATTTTGTACATTTTATACAATAAAACCTGAACCGTGACCATATTTGGAGAAGAGACTTTCACTCAAATGTACTTGACTACTGTATTTTCCGGACTATAAGTCACGTTTTATTTACCTGTCTGGCTGGCCCTGTGACTTATACTCTGAAGCGACCTTATATATTGAATTTTCTCTGACTGCATTCAAACTCCGGCCAATAGATGGCACAATATACAATTGTGATAACATAAAACTGCTGTACCACTGAAGAACAAAAATAGTGAGACATTTGACATTGTTTTTTTTTAAGGAAACTGATTAAAATATGACCCAAGAGCCAACCGTTTTTCTGGATTGGTCTATTGGTTCAAAAGATAAATGAACTTTCCCATGTATTTTCAGGGAGATAGGGCAACCCAGTCTCACGGCATTCGTGTTATAGTCAGGACATTTAATCTATTGATTCGTGTTCACCAACACGATTTCCCCCTTTT
>NW_027262862.1:20000-21618 GCF_902827115.2 Pseudochaenichthys georgianus | reverse complement strand
GAAACACACTTAAAGTGCAGCGCTAAAGTACTGACTGAGTATAATCGCAGTATAAACACACTTAAAGTGCAGCGCTAAAGTACTGACTGAGTATAACCGCCGTAGCACCACACTTAAAGTGCAGCACTAAAGTACTGACTGAGTATAACTGCCGTAGAAACACACTTAAAGTGCAGTACTAAAGTACTGACTGAGTATAACCGCCGTAGAAACACACTCAAAGCGCAGTACTAAAGTACTGACTGAGTATAACCGCAGTAGAAACACACTTAAAGTGCAGCGCTAAAGTACTGACTGAGTATAACCGCAGTATAAACACACTTAAAGTGCAGTATAAACACACTTAAAGTGCAGCGCTAAAGTACTGACTGAGTATAACCGCCGTAGAAACACACTTAAAGTACAGCACTAAAGTACTAACTGAATATAACCGCAGTATAAACACACTTAAAGTGCAGCACTAAAGTACTGACTGAGTATAACCGCAGTATAAACACACTTAAAGTGCAGCGCTAAAGTACTGACTGAGTATAACCGCCGTAGAAACACACTTAAAGTGCAGCGCTAAAGTATTGACCGAGTATAACCGCCGTAGAAAAACACTTAAAGCGCAGCGCTAAAGTACTGACCGAGTATAACCGCCGTAGAAAAACACTTAAAGCGCAGCGCTAAAGTACTGACTGAGTATAACCGCCGTAGAAACACACTCAAAGCGCAGTACTAAAGTACTGACTGAGTATAACCGCCGTAGAAACACACTTAAAGTGCAGCGCTAAAGTACTGACTGAGTATAACCGCAGTATAAACACACTTAAAGTGCAGCGCTAAAGTACTGACTGAGTATAACCGCCGTAGAAACACACTTAAAGTGCAGCACTAAAGTACTGACTGAGTATAACCGCAGTATAAACACACTTAAAGTGCAGCACTAAAGTACTGACTGAGTATAACCGCAGTATAAACACACTTAAAGTGCAGCGCTAAAGTACTGACTGAGTATAACCGCCGTAGAAACACACTTAAAGTGCAGCGCTAAAGTACTGACCGAGTATAACCGCCGTAGAAAAACACTTAAAGCGCAGCGCTAAAGTACTGACTGAGTATAACCGCCGTAGAAACACACTCAAAGCGCAGCACTAAAGTACTGACTGAGTATAACCGCCGTAGAAACACACTTAAAGTGCAGCGCTAAAGTACTGACTGAGTATAATCGCAGTATAAACACACTTAAAGTGCAGCGCTAAAGTACTGACTGAGTATAACCGCCGTAGAAACACACTTAAAGTGCAGCACTAAAGTACTGACTGAGTATAACCGCAGTATAAACACACTTAAAGTGCAGCACTAAAGTACTGACTGAGTATAACCGCAGTATAAACACACTTAAAGTGCAGCGCTAAAGTACTGACTGAGTATAACCGCCGTAGAAACACACTTAAAGTGCAGCGCTAAAGTACTGACCGAGTATAACCGCCGTAGAAAAACACTTAAAGTGCAGCGCTAAAGTACTGACCGAGTATAACCGCAGTAGAAACACACTCAAAGCGCAGTACTAAAGTACTGACCGAGTATAACCGCCGTAGAAAAACACTTAAAGTGCAGCGCTAAAGTACTGACC
>NW_027262862.1:0-17500 GCF_902827115.2 Pseudochaenichthys georgianus | reverse complement strand
TGTGTGTGCAGTCTGCAGGAGGTGCTGCTCCTCTTCCAGGACGCCTCTCTGATGAACCCTGACTCCGTGGACCCCGACCTGCAGACCGGCCTCGGCGTCCTCTACAACCTCAGCTCTGACTTCCAGAGAGCAGAGCTAGCATTCAGAGCAGCTCTGAGCTCCAGACCCCAGGTGCACACACACACACACACACACACACACACACACACACACACACACACACACACACACACACACACACATAAACACACACACACAGGTCATAGTGTAGTCATTAAAGGTCTCCTATTATACTATTTTTAGGCATATAATACAGGTCTCAGATATAAAGACATGTCTCTGAAGTGTCCTGCTCCAAACCCCAAACAGGTCCTTGTAGCCCCCCCCCTCTCTTCCAGCTGTTACTAAGGACATGTCTCTGAAGTGTCCTGCTCCAAACCCCAAACATGTCCTTATAGCCCCCCCCCTCTCTCCCAGCTGTTACTAAGGACATGTCTCTGAAGTGTCCTGCTCCAAACCCCAAACATGTCCTTATAGCCCCCCCCCTCTCTCCCAGCTGTTACTAAGGACATGACTCTGAAGTGTCCTGCTCCAAACCCCAAACAGATCCTTGTAGCCCCCCCCTCTCTCCCAGCTGTTGCTAAAGAGATGATTCTGGGTCTAAAGCTTTAAACTAAATTATTATAATAATAAAAAGAGAGGGGGCGGAGCTTATTCAGGAGAATTCTATTTCTGAAACAGGATGGAGCTCAAATCCTCTCTCTCTCAGGGTTACCACAAGGTGACTTCCTTTTGACTTCCTGCTTCTCCACACACACTCTCTCCAGCACAGGTTAGCTCTGAGTGCTAGCATGCTAATGTAAGCACAGACCATAATACTTCCAGAACACGTCTCATTGTTTCTGATAGCAACGTTTCTGATTGGCCCGTGGGCGTAAAGCCCGCCCACATTTTAGTAATAATAATAATAATACATTTCAATTTTTATAGCGCCTTTCACGAAACCCAAGGACGCTTTACAACGGGAAGTAACAAAACAAACAGTAATAATAATCATACAGATACATGAAGAAAACAAACGGGAACCGGTTTCTGAGAGCTGTGTATCAGGTGAGGCCAAAGGCCGAGTGAGCAGATGCTGTTTGAGGTGTTTTTGAAGGTGTCATGACACAGAAAATCTGGATCAGCTCCGTTGTTCCCCATTTTTAGAGATGTGGGTACGGAGGAGAAGAGAGAGGGGTTTGTTTCCTGACACTTTGAGAGTCTCCTGACACACCGGGGACACACGGGGACACACGGGGACACACCGGGGACACATGGGGACACATGGTGATGTAGAGAAGACATCACAAAGCGCATTGTGCATGATAGGAGACCTCTACACTGAGTGTAAAAGAGAACCTGCCCCCAGGACTACCTGCTGTGGAACCGTCTCGGGGCCACGTTAGCGAACGGGGACCGCAGCGAGGAGGCGGTGGAGGCCTACAGCCGGGCCCTGGAGCTGCAGCCTGGATTCATCCGCTCCAGATACAACCTGGGGATCAGCTGCATCAACCTGGGGGCCCACAGGTACTGTACCGTACCGTACTGTACCGTACCATACCATACCGTACCATACTGTACTGTACTGTACCATACCATACTGTACCATACTGTACCGTACCATACTGTACCATACCGTACCATACTGTACCGTACCATACTGTACCGTACCATACTGTACCGTACCATACCGTACCGTACCATACTGTACCATACCGTACTGTACCATACCGTACCGTACCATACTGTACCGTACCATACCGTACTGTACCATACCGTACCATACTGTACCGTACCATACTGTACCATACCATACTGTACCGTACCATACTGTACCATACCGTACCATACTGTACCGTACCATACTGTACCATACCATACTGTACCGTACCATACCGTACCATACCGTACCATACCGTACCATACTGTACCGTACCATACCGTACCATACTGTACCATACTGTACCGTACTGTACCATACTGTACCGTACCATACTGTACCGTACCATACTGTACTGTACCATACCGTACTGTACTGTACCATACCATACTGTACCGTACCATACCGTACTGTACCGTACCATACTGTACCGTACCATACCGTACCATACTGTACTGTACCATACTGTACCGTACCATACCGTACTGTACCGTACCATACTGTACCGTACCATACCGTACCATACTGTACTGTACCGTACCATACTGTACCATACCATACTGTACTGTACCGTACCATACTGTACTGTACCATACCGTACTGTACCGTACTGTACCGTACCATACCGTACCATACTGTACCGTACCATACTGTACTGTACCGTACCATACTGTACCGTACCATACTGTACTGTACCGTACCATACCGTACCGTACCATAATGTACCGTACCATACCATACTGTACCGTACCATACTGTACCGTACCATACCGTACTGTACCATACCGTACTGTACATACCATACTGCACCGTACCATACTGCACCGTACCATAGCATATTGTACCATACCATACCATACTGCACCGTACCATAGCATATTGTACCATACCATACTGTACCATACCGTACCATACTGTATCATACCATACTGTACCATACCCTACCATAGTGTACCGTACTGCACCGTACCATAGCATATTGTACCATACTGTACCGTACCATACCGTACCATACCGTACCATACTGTACCATACCGTTCCATACTGTTCCGTACCATACCATACTGTACATACCATACTGTACCGTACCATACTGCACTGTACCATACCATACTGTACATACCATACCATACTGCAATGTACCATACCATACTGTACCGTACCATACCATACTGCACCGTACCATACCATACTGTACCATACCATACTGCACTGTACCATACTGTACCATACCATACTGCACCATACCATACTGCACCGTACCATACCATACTGTACCATACCATACTGCACTGTACCATACTGTACCATACCATACTGCACCATACCATACTGCACTGTACCATACCATACCATACTGTACCATACCATACTGCACTGTACCATACTGTACCGTACCATACTGCACCGTACTGTACCGTACCATACCATACTGTACCGTACCATACCATACTGCACCGTACCGTACTGCACCGTACCGTACCACCATACTGTACCGTACTGTACCATACCATACCGTACTGTGCCGTACCATACCATACTGTACCATACCATACTGTACCATACCATACAGTACCATACCATACTGTACCATACCATACTGTACCGTACCATACCATACTGCACCGTACCATACCGTACCATACCATACTGTACCATACCGTACTGTGCCGTACCATACTGTACCATACCATACTGCACCGTACCATACAGTACCATACCATACTGTACCATACCATACTGTACCGTACCATACCATACTGCACCGTACCATACCATACTGTACCATACCATACTGCACTGTACCATACCATACTGCACCATACCATACTGCACTGTACCATACCATACTGTACCATACCATACTGCACTGTACCATACTGTACCGTACCATACTGCACCGTACTGTACCGTACCATACCATACTGTACCGTACCATACCATACTGCACCGTACCGTACTGCACCGTACCGTACCACCATACTGTACCGTACTGTACCATACCATACCGTACTGTGCCGTACCATACCATACTGTACCATACCATACAGTACCATACCATACTGTACTATACCATACTGTACCGTACCATACCATACTGCACCGTACCATACCGTACCATACCATACTGTACCATACCGTACTGTGCCGTACCGTACCATACAGTACCATACCATACTGTACCATACCATACTGTACCGTACCATATCATACTGTACCATACCATACCATACTGTACCGTACCATACCATACTGTACCGTACCATACAGTACCATACCATACTGTATCATACCATACTGTACCGTACCATACCATACTGCACCGTACCATACAGTACCATACCATACTGTACCGTACCATACCATACTGCACCGTACCACCATACTGTACCGTACTGTACCATACTGCGCCGTACCATACCATACTGCACCGTACCATACAGTACCATACCATACTGTACCGTACTGTACCCTACTGCACCGTACCATAGGATGATACTTTAATGGTCAGATCAAGTCTGAGGTGCTCCTTGCATCCCAGCAGCTCCATGTGTGACACCAACAGACACACATCAAGACACACGAGAAACAAACATGGAACATCACAGCAGCATCAGAGAGAGACGCTCAAAGAGACTTCAGCGTGAGCACGAGTTGGTCCGCCATAAACGTAAAAAAAATCTGTAAAAGGTGTGTTGGTTTATGATCACATTTGTATATGATAATATAGGAAGTCAACAGATATCACCCGGCTCTAAAGCGGAGAGACCTTTCAGATTGAGCAATAACTGTCATATGAGAAGAATACGGATCGAATGACAGAGTTTTGTTCTTACAACTTTTTTTATCATAAATATTTTATGTAATTTTCATTTTCCAGGAATCTCAACAGAAAAGGTTTGGCCTGACTAAAACATTTCTATTGTTAAATAAATTAAAACCATTCACAGTTAAGAATCAGATATTAATTATTCATGCAATAAATAATTGCAAACGTCTCACTTATTCTAAGAATGGACTCAACCCACCAAGGATTTCTTCTCAAATAATCAGGATATTACGTTTGAAAACACTCATCTCTCTCAGATTAATGTGGTCGGGGTTTTTTTCTTCTTTGCGAAACGCCGCTGTGTCAAATGTCCCTCTTGGGTTGCCATACGTAGCGGTCCAATAGGAGGAACAACGCACGCTGCGCAGTGCAAATCTAATATACCATATTCCAATTACTTGTACATAGACTCTCCTTGCAATATTTCTATTCTATTTTATCTGTTTTATTGTGGGTTTTTTTCATTGACATATCTACACTGTAGCTACATCTGATGACGTGTGTTTCCTGTCCTGCAGGGAGGCGGTCAGTAACTTCCTGTTGGCTCTGAGCCAGCAGAGGGCGGATCAGCGCTGCAGTCAGCAGCAGATGTCCGCCAACATCTGGGACGCCCTGAGGATCGCCGTCACCACCATGGACCGGCCCGACCTGAGTGAGGCCGCCGAAGCCCGGGACCTGGACCTCTTGATGGGGGCCTTCCACCTGGTCTGATGGGGACTTCCACCTGGTGTGATGGGGCCTTCCATCTGGTCTGATGGGGCCTTCCATCTGGTCTGATGGGGGCCTTCCATCTGGTCTGATGGGGGACTTCCATCTGGTCTGATGGGGGACTTCCACCTGGTCTGATGGGGCCTTCCATCTGGTCTGATGGGGCCTTCCATCTGGTCTGATGGGGGACTTCCATCTGGTCTGATGGGGGCCTTCCATCTGGTCTGATGGGGCCTTCCATCTGGTCTGATGGGGGCCTTCCATCTGGTCTGATGGGGGCCTTCCACCTGGTCTGATGGGGACTTCCACCTGGTGTGATGGGGCCTTCCATCTGGTCTGATGGGGGCCTTCCATCTGGTCTGATGGGGGACTTCCACCTGGTCTGATGGGGGCCTTCCATCTGGTCTGATGGGGGCCTTCCATCTGGTCTGATGGGGACCTTCCATCTGGTCTGATGGGGGCCTTCCATCTGGTCTGATGGGGGCCTTCCATCTGGTCTGATGGGGGCCTTCCATCTGGTCTGATGGGGGCCTTCCACCTGGTCTGATGGGGACTTCCACCTGGTGTGATGGGGCCTTCCATCTGGTCTGATGGGGGACTTCCACCTGGTCTGATGGGAGCCTTCCACCTGGTCTGATGGGGGCCTTCCATCTGGTCTGATGGGGGCCTTCCATCTGGTCTGATGGGGGCCTTCCATCTGGTCTGATGGGGCCTTCCATCTGGTCTGATGGGGGCCTTCCATCTGGTCTGATGGGGGCCTTCCATCTGGTCTGATGGGGACCTTCCATCTGGTCTGATGGGGGCCTTCCATCTGGTCTGATGGGGCCTTCCATCTGGTCTGATGGGGGCCTTCCATCTGGTCTGATGGGGACCTTCCATCTGGTCTGATGGGGCCTTCCATCTGGTCTGATGGGGCCTTCCATCTGGTCTGATGGGGACCTTCCATCTGGTCTGATGGGGGCCTTCCATCTGGTCTGATGGGGCCTTCCATCTGGTCTGATGGGGCCTTCCATCTGGTCTGATGGGGCCTTCCATCTGGTCTGATGGGGACCAAGGACATGCCTGTGATGGAAACGTCTGGATCAATGGAGACTCCGAGAGACACGAGAGAGCAGGAGCTTTGATGGAAACACTGAGGGTTTATTTGGAGCTTCGGCCGGAGAATTCCCGAGACATGTGATCTGTGTTTCTGAAGATCTCTACCATGTCTTTAGCTCTGAGGAAATAACCAGCATGCTGCATAACGAGATACATCACGATAGCCTCTATCAGCTGACCCAACAGGCAGGAGAGACACTGAGAGCAGCTCGAGGTGCTCAGTGAGGACACGCCGATGCACCGGGTCAGAGGGTCAGGAACACGTGTCCCCAACAGCTCCTCCCTTTTTATCAATTTTGATAAAAACAAAACGCACCCCAATAATGCATTTGTTCAAATCACTAAGAAATGAGATTCTTCAGAAAGGGTTCAGGCATTCTACTCATTTAGCAAACAAACATATTAATACAACATTTCAGATTGAAACAGCCAATCACAATCCTAAAACATGATCTTCCTTCCATCAGTGTTTGGAGCATCTTTTTCTAAAGTTATAACAATTAACATTTCCCCAACACTTCTTACTGAACAAAGTTAAATGACAATACGCAGTGAGTGTTTTATTAGGATCAACTCAAACGTATTCAGAGACATTTCTTCCTGCTCAACTGAACCCCCCGCAGGCCGAGCTGCAGAGTATAGGAATGAAACGGAGACGCAGAGGTCCTGATTCAGCACGACTGAATGAACATTACAAAGGAAATAAAACACGCTGACGTTTCCCCCGCTGACGTGCTGACGGATGGAGACACTGTAGACATGCTGGATGTGGAACGCTTTAGTTGGGCAGGATAATCTCCACATATTAACACCACTTTATGATTTCTGAAGTTAGAAGCCAATGATGGGCTATGAAGGAACTACAGCACGGTCACATGACTTCACGTCACCACCGCTAAGCTAAAGGAGGCTAATGTTGGGCTATAAAGGAACTACAGCACGGTCACATGACTTCACGTCACCACCGCTAAGCTAAAGGAGGCTAATGTTGGGCTATAGAGGAACTACAGCACGGTCACATGACTTCACGTCACCACCGCTAAGCTAAATGTGGCTAATGTTGGGCTATAAAGGAACTACAGCACGGTCACATGACTTCACGTCACCACCGCTAAGCTAAATGTGGCTAATGTTGGGCTATAAAGGAACTACAGCACGGTCACATGACTTCACGTCTCCACCGCTAAGCTAAAGGAGGCTAATGTTGGGCTATAAAGGAACTACAGCACGGTCACATGACTTCACGTCACCACCGCTAAGCTAAATGTGGCTAATGTTGGGCTATAAAGGAACTACAGCACGGTCACATGACTTCACGTCTCCACCGCTAAGCTAAAGGAGGCTAATGTTGGGCTATAAAGGAACTACAGCACGGTCACATGACTTCACGTCACCACCGCTAAGCTAAAGGAGGCTAATGTTGGGCTATAAAGGAACTACAGCACGGTCACATGACTTCACCTCCGCTAAGCTAAATGTGGCTAACGTTGGGCTATGAAGGAACTACAGCACGGTCACATGACTTCACGTCACCACCGCTAAGCTAAATGTGGCTAATGTTGGGCTATAAAGGAACTACAGCACGGTCACATGACTTCACGTCACCACCGCTAAGCTAAAGGAGGCTAATGTTGGGCTATAAAGGAACTACAGCACGGTCACATGACTTCACGTCACCACCGCTAAGCTAAAGGTGGCTAATGTTGGGCTATAAAGGAACTACAGCACGGTCACATGACTTCACGTCACCTCAGCTAAGCTAAAGGTGGCTAATGTTGGGCTATAAAGGAACTACAGCACGGTCACATGACTTCACGTCACCACCGCTAAGCTAAAGGAGGGTAATGTTGGGCTATAAAGGAACTACAGCACGGTCACATGACTTCACGTCACCACCGCTAAGCTAAAGGTGGCTAATGTTGGGCTATAAAGGAACTACAGCACGGTCACATGACTTCACGTCACCACCGCTAAGCTAAAGGAGGCTAATGTTGGGCTATAAAGGAACTACAGCACGGTCACATGACTTCACGTCACCACCGCTAAGCTAAAGGAGGCTAATGTTGGGCGATAAAGGAACTACAGCACGGTCACATGACTTCACGTCACCACCGCTAAGCTAAAGGAGGCTAACGTTGGGCACGATGACGTTTAGTCGTCTCATTTCGACACTTGTTAGCAACCTCTAAATCCTCCAGTGGGGTTTTTACTGGCGTATTTTATGTCGTAGAACACAAATGTTAAAGTCTCTGCAGCTCTGCACCACAGACCTTTCAGGATAACAACCAAAAACACATTCAGAAACCATTGACCTCCAGACTAAGGGACAGGAAGTGATGTCAGGGTTTAGGACTCTGAAAACAGCACAACCCTTTAGCTTCCTGTTTGTATGTCTCTCACTCGTCCTTAAAGTCCTGAACTGTTTTTAGATCCAGTCCTACAGGTCAGGTATGAATAGTTTCACGAATGACACTTCAGATATAGCACTGTTGCTACATACAGTATATAGCATGTTCGGACCCGAGCTCAATGGGGCTCAAACCGTGCATATTATCGGTCATGAACGCACTCACTCAGCCTCACTCTCAGTTTAGGCTCTTATTGTGAAACATCTGCAGGAAGAGTTGAGGTTTGTTGTCGGCAGATGTTGGACATATTTCCGTGGGAATGAGCATGAGTTATTTAAACATATTGAATAATATAATATCACTTTGCTAATACTCAACAGTTACGTAGTTAAGCTGCATTTAGAAAATTACACTTTTTTAATTCGTGGGAAGTAGAATTTGCTTTATTGTGCTGAAATAAACCAGTTTGGGTTATTATTGGACACATCGTGTAATTACCGTATTACTACCTGAGCACACAGTTTGGACCGGAGACGGAAACACTTCATGGATTTTCATTTTTAACGTATTGAGAAGTTTTCGTTATTTCTCGACAAAACTCCACTCTTATCTTTTCCTTGTTTTATTTAAAGAATGACGTTTGAACTACTATGCAAAGCTAATTGTTAAAAACCGAAGACGTATTTTCTCTTAGATAACAAAAACAAAACTGAATTGAATACGTTTTTTTATCTTGAAATGTTTGTACGATGTTTTTGTCTCGTCTGTTTTTCACATTTCCTGCTTTTTGCTGCCAAACGTCTCAAAACACCAAATATCTCTGTTTCGTCGCCAACGCTCGAATATCCTCCTTTAAAGCTAGACACGGGTTACACACGTTTAATAACTGCTCGAATGTATTGTTATTGTTGTTAATCTGTTGTTGCTATGGACGCAATCTTTATTTTCTGCATATTAAATGTCTCCTGTAGTTCTATAGGTGTTAGCAGGAGAGGACTCTTTAAAGTAGAGACACTACATACCGATATACACCTGAACATCAACAGGAGAGGACTCTTTAAAGTAGAGACACTACATACTGATATACACCTGACCATCAGCAGGAGAGGACTCTTTAAAGTAGAGACACTACATACTGATATACACCTGAACATCAGCAGGAGAGGACTCTTTAAAGTAGAGACACTACATACTGATATACACCTGAACATCAGCAGGAGAGCACTCTTTAAAGTAGAGACACTACATACTGATATACACCTGATCATCAACAGGAGAGGACTCTTTAAAGTAGAGACACTACATACTGATATACACCTGAACATCAACAGGAGAGGACTCTTTAAAGTAGAGACACTACATACTGATATACACCTGAACATCAGCAGGAGAGCACTCTTTAAAGTAGAGACACTACATACTGATATACACCTGATCATCAGCAGGAGAGGACTCTTTAAAGTAGAGACACTACATACTGATATACACCTGAACATCAGCAGGAGAGGACTCTTTAAAGTAGAGACACTACATGCTGATATACACCTGAACATCAGCAGGAGAGGACTCTTTAAAGTAGAGACACTACATACTGATATACACCTGAACATCAGCAGGAGAGGACTCTTTAAAGTAGAGACACTACATACTGATATACTCCTGAACATCGGCAGGAGAGGACTCTTTAAAGTAGAGACACTACATACTGATATACACCTGAACATCAACAGGAGAGGACTCTTTAAAGTAGAGACACTACATACTGATATACACCTGAACATCAGCAGGAGAGGACTCTTTAAAGTAGAGACACTACATACTGATATACTCCTGAACATCGGCAGGAGAGGACTCTTTAAAGTAGAGCCACTACATACTGATATACACCTGAACATCAACAGGAGAGGACTCTTTAAAGTAGAGACACTACATACTGATATACACCTGAACATCAGCAGGAGAGGACTCTTTAAAGTAGAGACACTACATACTGATATACACCTGAACATCAACAGGAGAGGACTCTTTAAAGTAGAGACACTACATACTGATATACACCTGATCATCAGCAGGAGAGGACTCTTTAAAGTAGAGACACTACATACTGATATACACCTGAACATCAGCAGGAGAGGACTCTTTAAAGTAGAGACACTACATGCTGATATACACCTGAACATCAGCAGGAGAGGACTCTTTAAAGTAGAGACACTACATACTGATATACACCTGAACATCAGCAGGAGAGGACTCTTTAAAGTAGAGACACTACATACTGATATACTCCTGAACATCGGCAGGAGAGGACTCTTTAAAGTAGAGACACTACATACTGATATACACCTGAACATCAACAGGAGAGGACTCTTTAAAGTAGAGACACTACATACTGATATACACCTGAACATCAGCAGGAGAGGACTCTTTAAAGTAGAGACACTACATACTGATATACACCTGAACATCAACAGGAGAGGACTCTTTAAAGTAGAGACACTACATACTGATATACACCTGAACATCAGCAGGAGAGGACTCTTTAAAGTAGAGACACTACATACTGATATACACCTGAACATCAGCAGGAGAGGACTCTTTAAAGTAGAGACACTACATACTGATATACACCTGAACATCAACAGGAGAGGACTCTTTAAAGTAGAGACACTACATACTGATATACACCTGAACATCAACAGGAGAGGACTCTTTAAAGTAGAGACACTACATACTGATATACACCTGAACATCAGCAGGAGAGGACTCTTTAAAGTAGAGACACTACATACTGATATACACCTGAACATCAGCAGGATAGGACTCTTTAAAGTAGAGACACTACATACTGATATACACCTGAACATCAGCTGGAGAGGACTCTTTAAAGTAGAGACACTACATACTGATATACACCTGAACATCAACAGGAGAGGACTCTTTAAAGTAGAGACACTACATACTGATATACACCTGAACATCAGCAGGAGAGGACTCTTTAAAATAGAGACACTACATACTGATATACACCTGAACATCAGCAGGATAGGACTCTTTAAAGTAGAGACACTACATACTGATATACACCTGAACATCAGCTGGAGAGGACTCTTTAAAGTAGAGACACTACATACTGATATACACCTGAACATCAACAGGAGAGGACTCTTTAAAGTAGAGACACTACATACTGATATACACCTGAACATCAACAGGAGAGGACTCTTTAAAGTAGAGACACTACATACTGATATACACCTGAACATCAGCAGGAGAGGACTCTTTAAAGTAGAGACACTACATACTGATATACACCTGAACATCAGCAGGATAGGACTCTTTAAAGTAGAGACACTACATACTGATATACACCTGAACATCAGCAGGAGAGGACTCTTTAAAGTAGAGACACTACATACTGATATACACCTGAACATCAGCTGGAGAGGACTCTTTAAAGTAGAGACACTACATACTGATATACACCTGAACATCAACAGGAGAGGACTCTTTAAAGTAGAGACACTACATACTGATATACACCTGAACATCAACAGGAGAGGACTCTTTAAAGTAGAGACACTACATACTGATATACACCTGAACATCAACAGGAGATGACTCTTTAAAGTAGAGACACTACATACTGATATACACCTGAACATCAGCAGGAGAGGACTCTTTAAAGTAGAGACACTACATACTGATATACACCTGAACATCAGCAGGATAGAACTCTTTAAAGTAGAGACACTACATACTGATATACACCTGAACATCAGCTGGAGAGGACTCTTTAAAGTAGAGACACTACATACTGATATACACCTGAACATCAGCACGAGAGGACTCTTTAAAGTAGAGACACTACATACTGATATACACCTGAACATCAGCAGGAGAGGACTCTTTAAAGTAGAGACACTACATACTGATATACACCTGAACATCAGCAGGAGAGGACTCTTTAAAGTAGAGACACTACATACTGATATACACCTGAACATCAGCAGGAGAGGACTCTTTAAAGTAGAGACACTACATACTGATATACACCTGAACATCAGCAGGAGAGGACTCTTTAAAGTAGAGACACTACATACTGATATACACCTGAACATCAGCAGGAGAGGACTCTTTAAAGTAGAGACACTACATACTGATATACACCTGAACATCAGCAGGAGAGGACTCTTTAAAGTAGAGACACTACATACTGATATACACCTGAACATCAGCAGGAGAGGACTCTTTAAAGTAGAGACACTACATACTGATATACACCTGAACATCAGCAGGAGAGGACTCTTTAAAGTAGAGACACTACATACTGATATACACCTGAACATCAGAGGAGAGGACTCTTTAAAGTAGAGACACTACATACTGATATACACCTGAACATCAGCAGGAGAGGACTCTTTAAAGTAGAGACACTACACACTGATATACACCCGAACATCAGCAGGATAGGACTCTTTAAAGTAGAGACACTACATACTGATATACACCTGAACATCAGCAGGAGAGGACTCTTTAAAGTAGAGACACTACATACTGATATACACCTGAACATCAGCAGGAGAGGACTCTTTAAAGTAGAGACACTACATACTGATATACACCTGAACATCAGCAGGATAGGACTCTTTAAAGTAGAGACACTACATACTGATATACACCTGAACATCAGCTGGAGAGGACTCTTTAAAGTAGAGACACTACATACTGATATACACCTGAACATCAGCAGGAGAGGACTCTTTAAAGTAGAGACACTACATACTGATATACACCTGAACATCAGCAGGAGAGGACTCTTTAAAGTAGAGACACTACATACTGATATACACCTGAACATCAGCAGGAGAGGACTCTTTAAAGTATAGACACTACATACTGATATACACCTGAACATCAGCAGGAGAGGACTCTTTAAAGTAGAGACACTACATACTGATATACACCTGAACATCAGCAGGAGAGGACTCTTTAAAGTAGAGACACTACATACTGATATACACCTGCACATCAGCAGGAGAGGACTCTTTAAAGTAGAGACACTACATACTGATATACACCTGAACATCAGCAGGAGAGAACTCTTTAAAGTAGAGACACTACATACTGATATACACCTGAACATCAGAGGAGAGGACTCTTTAAAGTAGAGACACTACATACTGATATACACCTGAACATCAGCAGGAGAGGACTCTTTAAAGTAGAGACACTACATACTGATATACACCCGAACATCAGCAGGAGAGGACTCTTTAAAGTAGAGACACTACATACTGATATACACCTGAACATCAGCAGGAGAGGACTCTTTAAAGTAGAGACACTACATACTGATATACACCTGAACATCAGAGGAGAGGACTCTTTAAAGTAGAGACACTACATACTGATATACACCTGAACATCAGCAGGAGAGGACTCTTTAAAGTAGAGACACTACATACTGATATACACCTGAACATCAGAGGAGAGGACTCTTTAAAGTAGAGACACTACATACTGATATACACCTGAACATCAGCAGGAGAGGACTCTTTAAAGTAGAGACACTACATACTGATATACACCTGAACATCAGCAGGAGAGGACTCTTTAAAGCTGAGACACTACATACTGATATACACCTGAACATCAGCAGGAGAGGACTCTTTAAAGTAGAGACACTACACACTGATATACACCTGAACATCAGCAGGAGAGGACTCTTTAAAGCTGAGAGGGTGTTTTATGTTCATCACAAAGGTAAAATGTCTTCCCTTTATCATCTTGTTGTGTTTCCTCTCGTTTCCTCATCTCAATGAAACCAAATATTTTCTTCTGTAAAGGTTAGGAACTGTTTAGTTGTATCGCCTCTCAGCTTCATTGTGAAGGCCTCTCTTGGCGTGCTTCCTGATGGCGCTGCTCTCAGGTGAATCTGCTGCCTGAAAGCTGAACGTATTAAAGATCACATGTGAACCTTGATATGATAGATATACAGTACAGTGTCCTGTCAGTGGTGTCGTGAAGATTCTCTCTGCTCGTTTCAGGTCTGAAGCCCACGTACTGACCCATTGACCCTCTCACCTCTGCAGCAGGGGGCTAGGGGGCATGCAGGGGGCTAGGGGGCATGCACGGGGCTAGGGGGCATGCACGGGGCTAGGGGGCATGCAGGGGGCTAGGGGGCATGCACGGGGCTAGGGGGCATGCACGGGGCTAGGGGACATACAGGGGGCTAGGGGGCATGCACGGGGCTAGGGGGCATGCACGGGGGCTAGGGGCATGCAGGGGGCTAGGGGGCATGCAGGGGGCTAGGAGGCATGCACGGGGATAGGGGGCATGCACGGGGGCTAGGGGCATGCAGGGGGCTAGGGGGCATGCACGGGGCTAGGGGACATGCAGGGGGCTAGGGGGCATGCAGGGGGCTAGGGGGCATGCAGGGAGCTAGGGGGCAAGCACGGGGCTAGGGGACATGCAGGGGGCTAGGGGGCATGCACGAGGCTAGGGGGCATGCACGGTGGCTAGGGGGCATGCAGGGGGCTAGGGGGCATGCACGGGGCTAGGGGGCATGCACGGTGGCTAGGGGGCATGCAGGGGGCTAGGGTGCATGCACGGGGCTAGGGGGCATGCACGGTGGCTAGGGGGCATGCAGGGGGCTAGGGGGCATGCAGGGGACACTCAGAATGCACTCAAGTTGGTCATTCACGTGAAAAAGACTCGATATTTACTGAGTTTTTTAGAAATAGCGTTATTCACTTTGCACACAGAGGCCGTTTCTCAAAGTCGAGAGGCTTGCTTGGAAGCACATGTATGCTGGGCATTTAAACAGTCCTTCGGCGCCACTCGATGACGGAGTACGCTTGAAGTAGTGGCTCTGCAGCAGCTCTACTCGACATAGAGAAACACCCAGAGACCAGAGAGGACCGCAGTGACGCGTCCTAGAACCCGGAAGGAAGTCAGCATTGTTACCACTTCCGGTTCCTTCGATAAGAAGCAACGGGATCTCTCCGTAGGGTTAGGAGACGATCTGAACTACGGTCTGAGGTTGAGACGCGGTGAAGAGACGGGTCACGTTTTGTTCCAGGACATTAACCATCAGCAGCTGTGACTTCTGAAGAGTGGACGTGTCTGAGAAACGATGGTTGTTACCGAGCGGCTGAACAGGACTGCAGAAGTCGTGGAGGCCGTCGTACGTCATTACGCCGAACACGTGAACACTCCTCGCCTCCTGCAAAGTGTTCAGACAAACGCTTCAACTCGTTCCATCCAGAGTCTGAGTGTTTGGATCTGGATCTGAAGTCGCGTGGCGTTGAAGTCGTGCTGCTGGACTCGCTGTAGCTCCTTGATAGCATCACGTTAGCATTTAGCTTCTGGCGACTAGATTGATCTCCAGCTCTTTCCTAAACCCTTTGTTGTGGAAGGAACCGGAAGGAGTTCACTCCGGGTTTAGGACGCGTCACTGCGGCTCTCTATTGGAGTGATTTTACACCGTTCCAACTCTCTGTTCTTCTACGCACGAAATTCTTTAATTTTATTCCCGCCCGTTATTTTGGCCCTCTTCTCCTCCCGCATTGAACATCGCAGAAACTCCGTTTAAACATCAAAACGTTCAGCTCGGTCGGGAATCGATGGCAATGACTTTTCTCATTCATAACTTTCATAATTCCAGAGATACATCCCATAATGCATCACGTTTTTAACCATTGAAGTCAATGGAGGAAATCTTCAGACTTCAACACATCTTCATGCGACTTCAACTGCTAACTGTTCCTTCATACTTTCCCTCAGAAACCTCATTCCAACTTTAAACTGTTACACATCTTTCTGGCATTATTCGTATGAAACAACTTTTAAATCTGATTCTTACTTTTAGAGATATTACACATTGTTCAGACCTTGGTACAGAGGCCTTCTACAGATTTTAACATTACCTAGAGTGCGTGATGTCACAGCGAGAGGGTAGGAAATCTTGGAATTTGCCTTCATATATTTTTTTATAACTGCCAGAATTCCCAAACCCTACATTCCTGGGACATAATTGTTCATGATAAACGGAGGAAAACATCTCGTAGCTTGAAAAATGACAAATAATTAAGCAAAATAATTCAACAAAATGCCTCTTGAGGGCATGAAGTGACACAACGTTCAATATGCCTCCATTGAAGCCCATTGTGATGTCAGGCAGATATCTCCTCACGGCAGCAGCCGCACACCTTTAGTTAAACTGCCAGAAAGGCCACATTATTAACCCCAAAGTGCACAAAAAGCACACTTCAGATGCTCAACTTCCTCGACATGCTTCACGTTTTGAAATTTCACAGATATCTGTTACGGTTCTTCCACAAAACGTTCACATGTAAGAGGTTCATCTCTCATTCAGAACAATGGAGACCTGTGATCTCCTCGTTAGCTCAACTATAAACACCATGATGTCATCGCTCCAGCTGACACGCTCAGAGCAGCAGAGTTCAGGTAGAGGTTAAAGGTCGTGCCCTCAGCAGCTGACGCGCTCAGAGCAGCAGAGTTCAGGTAGAGGTTAAAGGTCGTGCCCTCAGCAGCTGACACGCTCAGAGCAGCAGACCTCAGGTAGAGGTTAAAGGTCGTGCCCTCAGCAGCTGACGCGCTCAGAGCAGCAGAGTTCAGGTAGAGGTTAAAGGTCGTGCCCTCAGCAGCTGACGCGCTCAGAGCAGCAGAGTTCAGGTAGAGGTTAAAGGTCGTGCCCTCAGCAGCTGACGCGCTCAGAGCAGCAGAGTTCAGGTAGAGGTTAAAGGTCGTGCCCTCAGCAGCTGACACGCTCAGAGCAGCAGAGTTCAGGTA
>NW_027262861.1:17500-21696 GCF_902827115.2 Pseudochaenichthys georgianus | reverse complement strand
CTGAACATCAGCAGGAGAGGACTCTTTAAAGTAGAGACACTACATACTGATATACACCTGAACATCAGCAGGAGGGGACTCTTTAAAGTAGAGGACACTACATACTGATATACACCTGAACATCAGCAGGAGAGGACTCTTTAAAGTAGAGACACTACATACTGATATACACCTGAACATCAGCAGGAGAGGACTCTTTAAAGTAGAGACACTACATACTGATATACACCTGAACACCAGCAGGAGAGGACTCTTTAAAGTAGAGACACTACATATACACCTGAACATCAGCTGGAGAGGACTCTTTAAAGTAGCGACACCACTGTGTGTCCTTGAGGGTATCTCTCTATTCCCTGACAAAGAAAAGAGAATACCGTTCGCTCTGCATGAGTTCAGACGTCCTTTCTCTCGAGAGTCTTAGCGTGACATGCGATAATAATCTGGTGAAGGATGCACAGAGAGAGGAAGCTGTGGACGGATTATCTAAAGAACGAGTGACAGATGATCTCTGCAGAAAGCACCCGAAGAGAGGACAGAACATAAACGCAGCGTATAGACCGTAAGGTAAAAATAGAAAGCGGTTTATTAGCACGGTTCAAAGAACTCCATCTGTTGATGACGACTTTATCCGTGATGGAAATAACCATCTCTATTCACGGGGCTTTAATTGACTCACTGGGCAGAGGACACATATGGAGGAAGAGGCTGGAAGCCCTCCAGATAAACACAAACTTATTTATATATTTAAATCAGGAGACACTTCAGTTGTTGACACATATGATGGAATCTAACAGTGGCTTCGACCCAAATCCTGATATCCCTGAAGGGGAAGTGCAGCCTCGAGTTCACAGGAAACGAGCTTCTTATTATTCAACTGAAAACACATCGTCCGTTTGACTTGTTGTCTAATAAACATTGACCGATAGAGCAGAGTCCTAACACCAGGAGGTGAGTCAGCGTTTCACCACTTCCTGTTCCCTCGTCTCAGAGCCAATGGGATCTCTCCGTAGGGTTTTAGAAACTGAACTAAGGTCTGCGGTCGAGACGAAGAGACGGGTCACGTTTTGTTCCAGGACGTTAAACCATCAGCAGAGACCCCACTGTGGTTCCTGAAGAGCGGACGGGTCTGAGGAACGCTGGTTGTTACCGAGCGGCCGAACAGGACTACAGAAGTCGTGGAGGCCGTTGTACGTCACTACGCCGAACACGTGAACACTCCTCTAAGTCCTCTGCAGGACTCATTCCGGGGACGACATGACATCATGATGTCCCCGGAAGAATCAGATGGACAGTGACGTGTCTCCAACGAGGCGTTTTGGGAGGTCTTCTCTGAGTCAGAGCTCTACTCGCTGCAGGGCGCACTTTGAGGGTTCTGACTCTGCAGACGCTCACATGCAGAAACACCTTCATCACACGAGGGGACGGTGATAACCAGAAAGCATGAGAGAAGCATGGGACCTTTAAAAAGTGGCTCATTGAAAACCAACAGTGTCAGCACTGAGGTGTGTGTGTGTGTGTGTGTGTGTGTGTGTGTGTGTGTGTGTGTGGTGTGTGTGTGTGTGTGTGTGTGTGTGTGTGTGTGTGTGTGGTGTGTGTGTGTGTGTGTGTGTGTGTGTGTGTGTGTGTGTGTGTGTGTGTGTGTGTGTGTGTGTGTGTGTGTGTGTGTGTGTGTGTGTGTGTGTGGATTGTACATGTTTTATTCATCATCATGACTTGCTCTGATCTGTATTCAGTGATGTCATATATTGTAAATGTGTACAATGGAATAACAATGTTGTGGTATTTGTATTATCGCTGTTAGGATGCCTATCAGCATCTGGCAAAGGGACTATCGGTGAAACTAGCCTTTTGGCTAATCGAGTACTTTTACATGTTTTTAATATGTTGATTAATGTCCACTGTCCCTTGTTTTAAATAAATAATTCAATGCAATCACAGATCTTATTTACAGCTATTTTCCTAAATCCTCTGGAGAAATCCTGCAGCTTGATCTCGAGGGAACCCGCAGCTACTTCCGGGTGACACGTCATCCCTGCACCTGATGTTTACCGTGAGAACACGTTCAGTCAAGATCAGCGCCATATAGATGGAAGAGTTACGACACCGGAAGTCCAAAAACGGTTATCGTCACGTGGTTCATGTAGACGAGGATCGTTCCCCGGAAGTTCATGGCGGGCAATGTGAATGCATTGATAACAGGAGATAGAACTACGATGTGTGGTAATTATTAGTGAATAAAGGTTTTGATTTGCAATATTTATACAACAAATCGATATGTGTATGTATTTACATCAATATGTTTTCAAAAATAAAATCGAATTTGCTAATATTAAGTGATAATATTAGGATTAGTGTGAACAGCTAGTTTACATGTTACTAACAGTGCCTTGGTTAAAGAGCCTGTTGCTGTTTATTTATAGCTTTGAATTCTTTCAAACCAATATTATCTTCTTAAACTTGTATGGTAGTCAGGAGCATCACTTTCTAATGTGTATTGATACATTTAGAGGAGGGGATCTAAAGTAATGCTTTAACATTCAGATTGGATTCATTTCTACCATTTTCTTAAATTCATGGTAGTTTCAGTAATCCCCATGGTAACAGAGGACACAAGTTATCTAAATGACTAATGTCATCTTTATGGCTTTCAGAAAGGACAGGAGACCGACAGGTGACTATCAAAGGACTAGCAGCAGCAGCAGCAGCAGCAGCATATGATGATAATGATGATGTTAAATGTGTTGTTTTAGGAACATCCATTGCAAATACATGGAATTCAATAAACATTGAAGAGCATATCATGCAGTTTGTCGGTGCCTTTTCCTCCGTGTTGTCCTGGTGTGCTGTGCTGCCTCCTAGTCTCCACCATGGTTTGCTGTGCTGCCTCCTAGTCTCCACCATGGTTTGCTGTGCTGCCTCCTAGTCTCCACCATGGTTTGCTGTGCTGCCTCCTAGTCTCCACCATGGTTTGCTGTGCTGCCTCCTAGTCTCCACCATGGTTTGCTGTGCTGCCTCCTAGTCTCCACCATGGTTTGCTGTGCTGCCTCCTAGTCTCCACCATGGTTTGCTGTGCTGCCTCCTAGTCTCCACCATGGTTTGCTGTGCTGCCTCCTAGTCTCCACCATGGTTTGCTGTGCTGCCTCCTAGTCTCCACCATGGTTTGCTGTGCTGCCTCCTAGTAGCCACCATGGTTTGCTGTGCTGCCTCCTAGTCTCCACCATGGTTTGCTGTGCTGCCTCCTAGTAGCCACCATGGTTTGCTGTGCTGCCTCCTAGTCGCCACCATGGTTTGCTGTGCTGCCTCCTAGTCTCCACCATGGTTTGCTGTGCTGCCTCCTAGTAGCCACCATGGTTTGCTGTGCTGCCTCCTAGTCGCCACCATGGTTTGCTGTGCTGCCTGGGGATGCTCACATCGCTCCGAGAAAGGAGTACGAATGTACGGCTTCCCCACTGACACAGAGCGGAGGAAAAAATGGCTGGCTCAAGTCAGCAGGAGCAATTTCACGACCAACAGCAAAAAAATATGTGATGTAATTATATACAAACACTGCATTTGCACTTTTTCACCAAACGAAAACCACACCATTGGGAAAGCTTAATGTGTTGTTTAATACAAAAAAACAGGGAAAGGCTTGAAAAACACAGAGTTGAGACTCAGGGTGCAGGGTGAGGGTCTCAGGGTGCAGGGTGAGGGTCTCAGGGTGCAGGGTGAGGGTCTCAGTGCAGGTATTCAGGCTCCATTGAACCCCCCTCTGGTTCTTGTGCTGAGAGAGGGAGCAACAGACAGGAGAAAGGGTTATACACACCTATATAGCACACCTATTGCCTTGGGGAGATAACGTGTTTACTTATATAAAACAGTAGTATTAAACGTACCTTGTGTTTTCACTCTCACTTAAGTCCCTCTCCCTTTGCCATCAGTCCAGAATCAGCTGGGCTGCAACATTATACAGACAGGTAATAATCAACAGAATCACAAGGACACAATATGGCTCTGCTAAAAACACTCACTCTTACACGCACCAAAGTTATATTGATCTAATATTTAACTCCCTCCACCCCCGCATACAATCCCGTTTAGAAGCCCCTCTTCTCTAATTCAACGTGTTGGACCAAATGACATTAAGAGAACGGAATTTACAATTAAAAGGCTGTTCAACGTGTGTTGCTAACTTGCTTCGGTATGCTAGCTTAATC